>NW_027038785.1:0-38108 GCF_034236695.1 Oncorhynchus nerka
AAGTTGGTTACTATATATCTAACTATAGACTATAGACCATGTTGTTACTATATATCCAACTACAGACCATGTTGGTTACTATATATCCAATTACAGACCATGTTGGTTACTATATATCCAACTACAGACCATGTTGGTTACTATATAACTAACTATAGACTATAGACTATGTTGTTACTATATATCCAACTATAGACTATAGACCATGTTGGTTACTATATATCTTACTATAGACCATGTTGGTTACTATCTATCTAACTATAGACTATAGACCATGTTGTTACTATATATCCAACTATAGACTATAGACCATGTTGGTTACTATCTATCTAACTATAGACTATAGACCATGTTGTTACTATATATCCAACTATAGACTATAGACCATGTTGGTTACTCTATATCTTACTATAGACCATGTTGGTTACTATCTATCTAACTATAGACTATAGACCATGTTGTTACTATATATCTAACTATAGACTATAGACCATGTTGGGTACTATATAACTAACTATAGACTATAGACCATGTTGGTTACTATATATCTAACTATAGACTATAGACCATGTTGGTTACTATATAACTAACTATAGACTATAGACCATGTAGGTTACTATATAACTAACTATAGACTATAGACCATGTTGTTACTATATATCTAACTATAGACCATGTTGTTACTATATATCTAACTATAGACTATAGACCATGTTGGTTACTATATAACTAACTATAGACTATAGACCATGTTGGGTACTATATAACTAACTATAGACTATAGACCATGTTGGTTACTATATAACTAACTATAGACTATAGACCATGTTGTTACTATATATCTAACTATAGACCATGTTGTTACTATATATCTAACTATCGACTATAGACCATGTTGTTACTATATATCTAACTATAGACTATAGACCATGTTGTTACTATATATCTAACTATAGACTATATACCCTGTTGGTTACTATATAACTAACTATAGACTATAGACCATGTTGGTTACTATATAACTAACTATAGACTATAGACCATGTTGTTACTATATATCTAACTATAGACCATGTTGTTACTATATATCTAACTATAGACTATAGACCATGTTGGTTACTATATATCTAACTATAGACTATATACCCTGTTGGTTACTATATAACTAACTATAGACTATGTTGGTTACTATATATCTACCTATAGACCATGTTGTTACTATATATCTAACTATAGACCATGTTGTTACTATATAACTAACTATAGACTATATACCATGTTGGTTACTATATATCTAACTATAGACTATGTTGGTTACTATATATCTAACTATAGACCATGTTGGTTACTATATATCTAACTATAGACTATAGACCATGTTGTTACTATATATCTAACTATAGACTATAGACCATGTTGGTTACTATATATCTAACTATAGACTATATACCATGTTGGTTACTATATATCCAACTATAGACTATAGACCATGTTGGTTACTATCTATCTAACTATAGACTATAGACCATGTTGTTACTATATATCCAACTATAGACTATAGACCATGTTGGTTACTCTATATCTTACTATAGACCATGTTGGTTACTATCTATCTAACTATAGACTATAGACCATGTTGTTACTATATATCTAACTATAGACTATAGACCATGTTGGGTACTATATAACTAACTATAGACTATAGACCATGTTGGTTACTATATATCTAACTATAGACTATAGACCATGTTGGTTACTATATAACTAACTATAGACTATAGACCATGTAGGTTACTATATAACTAACTATAGACTATAGACCATGTTGTTACTATATATCTAACTATAGACCATGTTGTTACTATATATCTAACTATAGACTATAGACCATGTTGGTTACTATATATCTAACTATAGACTATATACCATGTTGGTTACTATATATCTAACTATAGACCATGTTGTTACTATATAACTAACTATAGACTATATACCATGTTGGTTACTATATAACTAACTATAGACTATGTTGGATACTATATAACTAACTATAGACCATGTTGGTTACTATATATCTAACTATAGACCATGTTGGATACTATATATCTAACTATAGACCATGTTGGTTACTATATATCTAACTATAGACTATATACCATGTTGGTTACTATATATCTAACTATAGACTATATACCATGTTGTTACTATATATCTAACTATAGACTATAGACCATGTTGTTACTATATATCTAACTATAGACTATAGACCATGATGTTAATATATAACTAACGATAAGACTATATACCATGTTGGTTACTATATATCTAACTATAGACCATGTTGTTACTATATAACTAACGATAAGACTATATACCATGTTGGTTACTATAGATCTAACTATAGACCATGTTGGTTACTATATATCTAACTACAGACTATAGACCATGTTGTTACTATATATCTAACTATAGACTATAGACCATGTTGTTACTATATATCTAACTATAGACAATATACCATGTTGGTTACTAAATATCTAACTATAGACCATGTTGGTTACTATATAACTAACTATAGACTATATACCATGTTGGTTACTATATATCTAACTATAGACCATGTTGGTTACTATCTATCTAACTATAGACTATAGACCATGTTGTTACTATATATCTAACTATAGACTATAGACCATGATGTTACTATATATCTAACTATAGACTATAGACCATGTTGTTACTATATATCTAACTATAGACTATAGACCATGTTGTTACTATATATCTAACTATAGACCATATACCCTGTTGGTTACTATCTGTCTAACTATAGACTATAGACCATGTTGGTTACTATATATCTAACTATAGACTATATACCCTGTTGGTTACTATATAACTAACTATAGACTATAGACCATGTTGTTACTATATATCTAACTATAGACTATAGACCATGTTGGTTACTATATATCTAACTAGAGACTATATACCCTGTTGGTTACTATATAACTAACTATAGACCATGTTGTTACTATATAACTAACTATAGACTATATACCATGTTGGTTACTATATATCTAACTATAGACCATGTTGGTTACTATATATCTAACTACAGACTATAGACCATGTTGTTACTATATATCTAACTATAGACTATAGACCATGTTGTTACTATATATCTAACTATAGACAATATACCATGTTGGTTACTATATATCTAACTATAGACTATAGACCATGTTGTTACTATATATCTAACTATAGACTATAGACCATGTTGTTACTATATATCTAACTATAGACTATAGACCATGTTGTTACTATATATCTAACTATAGACTATAGACCATGTTGGTTACTATATATCTAACTATAGACTATAGACCATGTTGTTACTATATATCTAACTATAGACTATAGACCATGTTGTTACTATATATCTAACTATAGACTATAGACCATGATGTTACTATATATCTAACTATAGACTATAGACCATGTTGTTACTATATATCTAACTATAGACTATAGACCATGTTGTTAATATATATCTAACTATAGACTATAGACCATGTTGTTACTATATATCTAACTATAGACTATAGACCATTTTGTTACTATGTATCTAACTATAGACTATAGACAATGTTGTTACTATATATCTAACTATAGACTATAGACCATGTTGTTACTATATATCGAACTATAGACTATATACCATGTTGGTTACTATATAACTAACTATAGACATTATATACCATGTTGGTTACTATATATCTAACTATAGACCATTTTGTTACTATATATCTAACTATAGACTATATACCCTGTTGGTTACTATATAACTAACTATAGACCATGTTGTTACTATATAACTAACTATAGACTATATACCATGTTGTTACTATATATCTAACTATAGACTATAGACCATGTTGTTACTATATATCTAACTATAGACTATATACCATGTCGGTTACTATATAACTAACTATAGACTATAGACCATGTTGTTACTATATATCTAACTATAGACTATAGACCCTGTTGGTTACTATATAACTAACTATAGACTATAGACCATGTTGTTACTATATATCTAACTATAGACTATAGACCATGTTGGTTACTATATATCTAACTAGAGACTATATACCCTGTTGGTTACTATATAACTAACTATAGACCATGTTGTTACTATATAACTAACTATAGACTATATACCATGTTGGTTACTATATATCTAACTATAGACCATGTTGGTTACTATATATCTAACTACAGACTATAGACCATGTTGTTACTATATATCTAACTATAGACTATAGACCATGTTGTTACTATATATCTAACTATAGACAATATACCATGTTGGTTACTATATATCTAACTATAGACTATAGACCATGTTGTTACTATATATCTAACTATAGACTATAGACCATGTTGTTACTATATATCTAACTATAGACTATAGACCATGTTGTTACTATATATCTAACTATAGACTATAGACCATGTTGGTTACTATATATCTAACTATAGACTATAGACCATGTTGTTACTATATATCTAACTATAGACTATAGACCATGTTGTTACTATATATCTACCTATAGACTATAGACCATGATGTTACTATATATCTAACTATAGACTATAGACCATGTTGTTACTATATATCTAACTATAGACTATAGACCATGTTGTTAATATATATCTAACTATAGACTATAGACCATGTTGTTACTATATATCTAACTATAGACTATAGACCATTTTGTTACTATGTATCTAACTATAGACTATAGACAATGTTGTTACTATATATCTAACTATAGACTATAGACCATGTTGTTACTATATATCGAACTATAGACTATATACCATGTTGGTTACTATATAACTAACTATAGACATTATATACCATGTTGGTTACTATATATCTAACTATAGACCATTTTGTTACTATATATCTAACTATAGACTATATACCCTGTTGGTTACTATATAACTAACTATAGACCATGTTGTTACTATATAACTAACTATAGACTATATACCATGTTGTTAATATATATCTAACTATAGACTATAGACCATGTTGTTACTATATATCTAACTATAGACTATATACCATGTTGGTTACTATATAACTAACTATAGACTATAGACCATGTTGTTACTATATATCTAACTATAGACTATAGACCCTGTTGGTTACTATATAACTAACTATAGACTATAGACCATGTTGTTACTATATATCTAACTATAGACTATAGACCATGTTGGTTACTATATATCTAACTAGAGACTATATACCCTGTTGGTTACTATATAACTAACTATAGACCATGTTGTTACTATATAACTAACTATAGACTATATACCATGTTGGTTACTATATATCTAACTATAGACCATGTTGGTTACTATATATCTAACTACAGACTATAGACCATGTTGTTACTATATATCTAACTATAGACTATAGACCATGTTGTTACTATATATCTAACTATAGACAATATACCATGTTGGTTACTATATATCTAACTATAGACTATAGACCATGTTGTTACTATATATCTAACTATAGACTATAGACCATGTTGTTACTATATATCTAACTATAGACTATAGACCATGTTGTTACTATATATCTAACTATAGACTATAGACCATGTTGGTTACTATATATCTAACTATAGACTATAGACCATGTTGTTACTATATATCTAACTATAGACTATAGACCATGTTGTTACTATATATCTAACTATATGTTATTTAGTTTATATATATCTAACTATAGACCATGTTGTTACTATATATCTAACTATAGACCATGTTGGTTACTACTATCTATATCTAACTATAGACCATGTTGTTACTATATATCTAACTATAGACTATAGACCATGTTGTTACTATATATCTAACTATAGACTGTTAGTTACTATCTATCTAACTATAGACCATGTTGTTACTATATATCTAACTATAGACCAGACTATATATCTAACTATAGACCATGTTGTTACATATATCCTCTAACTATAGACCATGTTGTTACTATATATCTCTAGACTATAGACCATGTTGGTTACTATCTATCTAACTATAGACCATGTTGTTAATATATATAACTATAACTATAGACCATGTTTGTTACTATATATCTAACTATAGACTATAGACCATATTTGGTTACTATCTATCTAACTATAGACCGTGTTGTTACTATATATATAACTAACTATAGACCATGTTGGTTACTATATATCTAACTATAGACTATAGACCGTAATGTTTTACTATATATCTAACTTTATAGACTACTGAACCATGTTGGTTACTATATATCTAACTATAGACTATAGACCATGTTGGTTGCTATATATCTCTATGGACTATAGACCATGTTGGTTACTATCTATCTAACTATAGACTATAGACCATGTTGTTACTATGTATCATCTTACTATAGACCATGTTGGTTACTATCTATCTAATTACAGACCATGTTGGTTGTTACTACTACAGACCATCTATACTATAGACTATAGACCATTTTGGTTACTATATATAACTAACTATAGACTATAGACCATGTTGGTTACTATATATCTAACTATAGACTATAGACCATGTTGGTTACTATATATCTAACTATAGACTATAGACCATGTTGTTACTATATATCTAACTATAGACCATGTTGTTACTACTATCTATCTAACTAGACTATAGACCATGTTGGTTACTATATAACTAACTATAGACTATAGACCATGTTGGTTACTATATACTAACTATAGACTATAGACCATGTTATTACTATATATCTAACTATAGACTATAGACCATGTTGTTACTATATCTAACTATAGACTATAGACCATGTTGTTACTATATATCTAACTATCGACTATAGACCATGTTGGTTACTATATATCTAACTATAGACTATAGACCATGTTTGTTACTATATATCTAACTATAGACTATAGACCATAGACTATAGACCATGTTGTTACTATATAACTAACTATAGACTATAGACCATGTTGGTTACTATATATCTAACTATAGACCATGTTGTTACTATATATAACTAGACTATAGACCATGTTGGTTACTATATATCTAACTATGACTATAGTTGGTTACTATAGACCATGTTTACTATATAATAACTATAGACTATAGACCCTATATAACTACAGACCATGTTGGTTACTATATATCTAACTACAGACCATGTTGGTTACTATATATCTAACTATGAGCTATAGACATATTTATTACTATATATCTAACTATAGACTATAGACCATGTTGTTACTATATATCTAACTATAGACTATACCCTGTTGGTTACTATATAACTAACTATAGACTATAGACCATATTTGGTTACTATATAACTAACTATAGACTATAGACCATGTTGTTACTATATATCTAACTATAGACCATGTTGTTACTATATATCTAACTATAGACTATAGACCATGTTGGGTACTATATAACTAACTATAGACTATAGACCATGTTGGTTACTATATATCTAACTATAGACTATAGACCATGTTGGTTACTATATAACTAACTATAGACTATAGACCATGTAGGTTACTATATAACTAACTATAGACTATAGACCATGTTGTTACTATATATCTAACTATAGACCATGTTGTTACTATATATCTAACTATAGACTATAGACCATGTTGGTTACTATATATCTAACTATAGACTATATACCATGTTGGTTACTATATATCTAACTATAGACCATGTTGTTACTATATAACTAACTATAGACTATATACCATGTTGGTTACTATATAACTAACTATAGACTATGTTGGATACTATATAACTAACTATAGACCATGTTGGTTACTATATATCTAACTATAGACCATGTTGGATACTATATATCTAACTATAGACCATGTTGGTTACTATATATCTAACTATAGACTATATACCATGTTGGTTACCTTATATCAACTATAGACTATAGACCATGTTGGTTACTATCTATCTAACTATAGACTATAGACCATGTTTGTTACTATATATCAACTATAGACTATAGACCATATTGGTTACTCTATATCTTACTATAGACCATGTTAGTTTTACTATCTATCTAACTATAGACTATAGACCGTATTTGTTACTATATATCTAACTATAGACTATAGACCATGTTGGGTACTATATATCTAACTATAGACTATAGACCTATAGACCATGTTGGTTACTATATAACTAACTATAGACTATAGACCATGTTGGTTACTATATACTCCAACTATAGACTATAGACTAACATAGACTATAGACCATGTTGTTACTATATAACTAACTATAGACTATAGACCATGATGTTTAGACCTATATATCTAACTAACTATAGACCATGTTGTTACTATATATCTAACTATAGACTATAGACCATGTTGGTTACTATATATCTAACTATAGACTATATACCCTGTTGGTTACTATATATCTAACTATAGACATAGACCATTTGTTTACTATATATCTAACTATAGACTATATACCATGTTGGTTACTATATAACTAACTATAGACTATATACCATGTTGTTACTATATATAACTAACTAACTATAGACCATGTTGTTACTATATATCTAACTATAGACTATATACCCTGTTGGTTACTATATAACTAACTATAGACCATGTTGGTTACTATATATCTAACTATAGACTATATACCATGTTGGTTACTATATATCTAACTATAGACCATGTTGTTACTATATATCTAACTATAGACTATAGACCATGTTGTTACTATATATCTAACTATAGACAATATAGACCTAACTATAGTTAGACCATGTTGTTACTATATATAACTAACTATAGTTGACTATATATGTTAGACCATGTTACTATATAATCTAACTATAGACCATGTTGGTTACTATATAACTAACTATAGACCAGACTATAGACCATGTTGTTGTTACTATAGATCTAACTATAGACTATGTTGGTTACTATATATCTAACTACAGACTATAGACCATGTTGTTACTATATATCTAGACTATAGACCATGTTGTTACTATATATCTAATATAGACAATATACCATGTTGGTTACTAAATAACTAACTATGAGACCATGTTGGTTACTATATAACTAACTATAGACATGTTAGTGTTGTTACTATATATCCATGTTGGTTACTATATATCTAGCTATAGATACTATATATCTAACTATAGACCATGTTGGTTACTATATATCTAACTATAGACTATATACCATGTTGTTATATATCTAACTGTAGACTATATACCATGTTGTTACTATATATCTAACTATAGACTATAGACCATGTTGTTACTATATATCTAACTATAGACTATAGTTACTATCTGTCTAACATAGACTATAGACCATGTTAGTTTATATATATCTAACTATAGACTATAAGACTATATAACCATAGACTATAGACCATGTTGTTACTATATATAACTATAGACTATAGACCATGTTGGTTACTATATATCTTAGAGACTATATACCCTGTTGGTTACTATATAACTATAGACCGATGACCATATACCATGTTGGATCTAACTATACCATGTTGGTTACTATATATCTAACTACAGACTATAGACCATGTTGTTACTATATATCTAACTATAGACTATAGACCATGTTGTTACTATATATCTAACTATAGACAATATACCATGTTGGTTACTATATATCTAACTATAGACCATGTTGTTACTATATCTAACTATAGACTATAGACCATGTTGTTACTATATACTAACATGACTATTGGTTACTATATATCTAACTATAGACCATGTTGGTTACTATATATCTAACTATAGACTATAGACCATGTTGTTACTATATATCTAACTTTATAGACTATAGATATAACTAGACTATAGACCATGTTTACTATATATCTAACTATAGACTATAGACCATGTTGTTACTATATATCTAACTATAGACTATAGACCATGTTGTTACTATATATCTAACTATAGACTATAGACCATGTTGTTACTATATATCTAACTATAGACCATTTTGTTATATACCTGTGCTGTTACTATATATCTAACTATAGACTATAGACCATGTTGTTACTATATATCTAACTATAGACTATATACCATGTTGGTTACTATATAACTAACTATAGACTAACATATATCTAACTATAGACCATGTTGTTACTATATATCTAACTATAGACTATAGACCATGTTAGTTACTATATATCTAACTATAGACTATAGACCATGTTGTTACTATATATCTAACTATAGACTATATACCATAGGTTACTATATAACTAACTATAGACCATGTTGTTTATATACTAACTATAGACTATTGTTGGTTTTACTATATATCTATAACTATAGACCATGTTGTTACTTATATATCTAACTAACTAGACTATATACCCTGTTGGTTACTATATAACTAACTATAGACCATGTTGTTACTATATAACTAACTATAGACTATATACCATGTTGGTTACTATATATCTAACTATAGACCATGTTGGTTTATATATATCTAACTACAGACTATAGACCATGTTGTTACTATATATCTAACTATAGACTATAGACCATGTTGTTACTATATATCTAACTATAGACAATATACCATGTTGGTTACTATATATCTAACTATAGACTATAGACCATGTTGTTACTATATATCTAACTATAGACTATAGACCATGTTGTTACTATATATCTAACTATAGACTATAGACCATGTTGTTACTATATATCTAACTCTAGACTATAGACCATGTTGGTTACTATATCTAACTATAGACTATAGACCATGTTGTTACTATATCTAACTATAGACTATAGACCATGTTGTTACTATATATCTAACTATAGACTATAGACCATGATGTTACTATATATCTAACTATAGACTATAGACCATGTTGTTACTATATATCTAACTATAGACTATAGACCATGTTGTTAATATATATCTAACTATAGACTATAGACCATGTTGTTACTATATATCTAACTATAGACTATAGACCATTTTGTTACTATATATCTAACTATAGACTATAGACAATGTTGTTACTATATATCTAACTATAGACTATAGACCATGTTGTTACTATATATCTAACTATAGACTATATACCATGTTGGTTACTATATAACTAACTATAGACTATATACCATGTTGGTTACTATATATCTAACTATAGACCATGTTGTTACTATATATCTAACTATAGACTATATACCCTGTTGGTTACTATATAACTAACTATAGACCATGTTGTTACTATATAACTAACTATAGACTATATACCATGTTGTTACTATATATCTAACTATAGACTATAGACCATGTTGTTACTATATATCTAACTATAGACTATATATGTTGGATCTAACTATAGACCATGTTGGTTACTATATAATAACTAACTATATACCATGTTGGTTACTATATATCTAACTATAGACCATGTTGGATACTATATAACTAACTATAGACCTATATATAATAACTATAGACCAGTTACTATATCTCTAACTATAGACCATGTTGGATACTATATAACTAACTATAGACTATGTTGTTACTATATCTCTAACTATAGACCATGTTGTTGATATATATCTAACTATAGACTATAGACCATGTTGGATACTATATATCTAACTATAGACCATGTTGTTGTTACTATATATCTAACTATAGACTATAGACCATGTTGTTACTATATATCTAACTATAGACTATAGACCATGTTGTGAATATATCTAACTATACACCATGTTGATTACTATATATCTAACTATAGACTATAGCCCATGTTGGTTACTATATAACTATAACTATAGACCATGTTGGTTACTATATAACTAACTATAGACCATGTTGGATACTATATATTTAACTATAGACCATGTTGTTACTATCTATCTAACTACAGACCATGTTGGATACTATATATCTAACTATAGACCATGTTGTTACTATATATCTAACTATAGACCATGTTGTTCCTATATATCTAACTATAGACTATAGACCATGATGTTACTATATATCTAACTATAGACTATAGACCATGTTGTTACTATATATCTAACTATAGACTATAGACCATGTTGTTACTATATATCTAACTATAGACTATAGACCATGTTGGTTACTATATATCTAACTATAGACTATAGACCATGTTGGTTCTATATATCTAACTATAGACCATGTTGTTTACTATATATCTAACTATAGACCATGTTGGTTACTATATATCTAACTATAGACCATGTTGTTACTATATATCTAACTA
Source organism: Oncorhynchus nerka (assembly GCF_034236695.1). Lineage (NCBI taxonomy): Eukaryota > Metazoa > Chordata > Actinopteri > Salmoniformes > Salmonidae > Oncorhynchus > Oncorhynchus nerka. The sequence goes on from NW_027038785.1 coordinate 12,415, forward strand.
TAGACCATGTTGGTTACTATATATCTAACTATAGACTATAAACCATGTTGTTACTATATAACTAACTATAGACCATGTTGTTACTATATATCTAACTATAGACTATAGACCATGATGTTACTATATATCTAACTATAGACTATAGACCATGTTAGATTACTATATATCTAACTATTGACTATAGACCATGTTGTTACTATATATCTAACTATAGACTATAGACCATGTTGTTACTAACTATAGACCATGTTGTTTACTATATCTAACTATAGACCATGTTGGTTACTATATATCTAACTATAGACCATAGACCATGTTGGTTACTATATATCTAACTATAGACCATGTTGTTACTATATATCTAACTATAGACCATGTTGGTTACTATATATCTAACTATAGACCATAACTATAGGTTATATATCTATCTAACTATAGACCATGTTGGTTACTATATATCTAATCTAACTATAGTTACTATATATCTAACTATAGACCATGTTGTTACTATATATCTAACTATAGACTATAGACCATGTTGTTACTATCTATCTAACTATAGACCGTGTTGTTAATATATATAATAACTATAGACCATGTTGGTACTATATATCTAACTATAGACTATAGACCATTTATTTACTATATAACTAACTATAGACTATAGACCATGTTGATTACTATCTATCTAACTATAGGACCATGTTGGTTAATATACATCTAACTAACTATAGACTAAGTTGGGTACTATATATATCTAACTATAGACTATAGACCATGTTGTTACTATATTTCTATATAGACAACTACACAGACCATGTTGGTTTACTATATATCTAACTATAGACTACAGACCATGTTGGTTACTATATAACTAACTATAGACTATAGACTTGGTTACTATATATCTAACTATAGACCATAGACCATGTTGGTTACTATATATCTTACTATAGACCATGTTGTTACTATCTATCTAACTATAGACTATAGACCATGTTGTTACTATATATCTAGACTATAGACCATGTTGGTTACTATCTATCTAACTATAGACTATAGACCATGTTGTTACTATATATCCAACTATAGACTATAGACCATGTTATTACTCTATATCTTACTATAGACCATGTTGGTTACTATCTATCTAACTATAGACTATAGACCATGTTGTTACTATATATCTAACTATAGACTATAGACCATGTTGTACTATATAACTAACTATAGACTATAGACCATGTTAGGTTACTATATATCTAACTAGACTATAGACCATGTTGGTTACTATATAACTAACTATAGACTATAGACCATGTTGGATTACTATATCTAACTATAGACTATAGACCATGTTGTTACTATATATATCTAACTATAGACCATGTTGTTACTATATATCTAACTATAGACTATAGACCATGTTGGTTACTATATATCTAACTATAGACTATAGACCATGTTGTTACTATATAACTAACTATAGACTATAGACATGTTGGTTACTATATATCTAACTATAGACCATGTTGTTACTATATGTCTAAATAGACCATGTTGTTACTATATATCTAACTATCGACTATAGACCATGTTGTTACTATATATCTAACTATAGACTATAGACCATGTTGTTACTATAGATCTAACTATAGACTATAGACCATGTTGGTTACTATATATCTAACTATAGACTATAGACCATATTGGTTACTATATAACTAACTATAGACTATAGACCATGTTGGTTACTATATATCTAACTATAGACTATAGACCATGTTGTTACTATATATCTAACTATAGACTATATACCATGTTGGTTACTATATATCTAACTATAGACTATATAACTAACCTATGTTGGTTACTATATATCTAACTATAGACTATAAACCATGTTGTTACTATATATCTAACTATAGACCATGTTGTTACTATATATCTAACTATAGACTATAGACCATGTTGTTACTATATATCTAACTATAGACTATAGACCATGTTGGTTGAATATATATCTAACTATAGACTATAGACCATGTTGTTACTATATATCTAACTATAGACCATGTTGGTTACTATATATCTAACTATAGACTATAGACCATGTTGTTACTATATATCTAACTATAGACTATAGACCATGTTGGTTACTATATATCTAACTATGGTTACTATATAACCATGTAGACCATGTTACTATATATAACTATAGACTATAGACCATGTTGTTAGTATATAACTAACTATAGACTATCTATATAACTAACTATAGACTATAGACCATGTTGTTACTATATATCTAACTATAGACTATAGACCATGTTGTTACTCTATATCTATACTATAGACCATGTTGGTTACTAATATCTAACTACAGACTATAGACCATGTTGTTACTATATATCTAACTATAGACTATAGACCATGTTGGGTACTATATATCTAACTATAGACTATAGACCATGTTGTTACTATATATCTAACTATAGACTATAGACCATGTTGTTACTATATATAACTAACTATATGTTGGACTATAGACCATGTTGGTTAACTATATAGACCATGTTGGATACTATATAACTATAGACTATAGACCATGTTGTTACTATATATCTAACTATAGACTATAGACCATGTTGTTTCTATATATCTATATATACTAACTATAGACTATAGACCATGTTGGTTACTATATATCTAACTATAGACCATGTTGGTTACTATATATCCTAACTATAGACTATAGACCATGTTGTTACTATATATCTAACTATAGACTATAGACCATGTTGGTTACTATATAACTAACTATAGACTATAGACCATGTTGATACTATATATCTAACTATAGACTATAGACCATGTTGGTTACTATATATCTAACTATAGACCATGTTGGACCATGTTGTTACTATATATCTAACTATAGACTATAGACCATGTTGGTTACTATATATCTAACTATATGTTGACTATATACCTAACTATAGACTATAGACCATGTTGTTACTATATATCTAACTATAGACTATATACCCTGTTGGTTACTATATAACTAACTATAGACTATAGACCATGTTGTTACTATATATCTAACTATAGACTATAGACCATGTTGTTACTATATATCTAACTATAGACTATATACCATGTTGGTTACTATATATCTAACTATAGACTATATACCATAGACTATTGTTGTTACTATATAACTAACTATAGACTATATACCATGTTAGTTAACTATATCTAACTACAGACTATAGACCATGTTGTTACTATATATCTAACTATAGACAATATACCATGTTGGTTACTATATATCTAACTATAGACTATAGACCATGTTGTTACTATATAACTAACTATAGACTAGACAATATACCAGACTATATATCTAACATGACCATGTTGGTTACTATATAACTAACTATATATATATCTAACTACAGACTATAGACCATGTTGGTTACTATATATCTCTATAGACTATAGACCATGTTGTTACTATATATCTAACTATAGACTATATACCATGTTGGTTACTATATATCTAACTATAGACCAGTTACTATATATCTAACTATAGACTATGTTAGACCATGTTCTTACTATATATCTAACTATAGACTATAGACCATGTTGTTACTATATATCTAACTATAGACTATAGACCATGTTGTTACTATATATCTAACTATAGACTATAGACCATGTTGTTACTATATATCTAACTATAGACTATAGACCATGTTGTTAATATATATCTAACTATAGACTATACCATGGTGTTACTATATATCTAACTATAGACTATAGACCATGTTGGTTACTATATATCTAACTATAGACTATATACCCTGTTGGTTACTATATAACTAACTATAGACTATAGACCATGTTGTTACTATATATCTAACTATAGACTATAGACCATGTTGGTTACTATATATCTAACTAGAGACTATATACCCTGTTGGTTACTATATAACTAACTATAGACCATGTTGTTACTATATAACTAACTATAGACTATATACCATGTTGGTTACTAATATCTAACTATAGACTATGTTGGTTACTATATATCTAACTACAGACTATAGACCATGTTGTTACTATATATCTAACTATAGACTATAGACCATGTTGTTACTATATATCTAACTATAGACAATATACCATGTTGGTTAGACCATGTTGGTTACTATATAACTAACTATAGACTATAGACCATGTTGGTTACTATATATGTAACTATAGACCATGTTGGTTACTATATAGACTATAGACCATGTTGTTAGACTATATACCATAAGCAGCCACTATATATCTAACTATAGACTATAGACCATGTTGTTACTATATATCTAACTATAGACTACAGACCATGTTGGTTACTATATAACTAACTATAGACTATATACCATGTTGTTACTATATATCTAACTATAGACTATAGACCATTTGTTACTATATATCTAACTATAGACTATAGACCATGATGTTACTATATATCTAACTATAGACTATAGACCATGTTAGTTACTATATATCTAACTATAGACTATAGACCATGTTGTTACTATATATCTAACTATAGACTATAGACCATGTTGTTACTATATATCTAACTATAGACTATAGACCATGTTGTTACTATATATCTAACTATAGACTATAGACAATGTTGTTACTATATATCTAACTATAGACTATATACCATGTTGGTTACTATATATCTAACTATAGACCATGTTGGTTACTATATAACTAACTATAGACTATAGACCATGTTGGTTACTATATATCTAACTATAGTTGTTACTATATATCTAACATAGACTTTTGTTACTATATCTAACTATAGACTATAGACCATGTTGGTTACTATATAACTATAACTATAGACCATGTTGGTTACTATATATCTAACTATAGACTATAGACCATGTTGTTACTATATATCTAACTATAGACTATACTATATATATCTAACTATATGTTGGACAATAGACCATGTTGGTTACTATATAACTCTAACTATAGACCATGTTGGTTACTATATATCTAACTATAGACTATATACCCTGTTGGTTACTATATAACTAACTATAGACCATGTTGTTACTATATAACAACATAGACTATATACCATGTTGTTACTATATATCTCTATAGACTATAGACCATGTTGTTACTATATATCTAACTATAGACCTATACCATGTTGGTTACTATATATCTAACTATAGACCATGTTGGTTACTATATAACTAACTATAGACTATAGACTATATCTCTAACTATTGTTTACTATATATCTAACTATAGACTATAGACCATGTTGTTACTATATCTCTAACTATAGACCATGTTGGATACTATATATCTAACTATAGACCATGTTGGTTACTATATATCTAACTATAGACTATAGACCATGTTGTTACTATATAACTAACTATAGACTATAGACTATAGACCATGTTGGTTACTATATATCTAACTATAGACTATAGACCATGTTGGTTACTATATATTAACTATAGACTATAGACCATGTTGTTACTATATCTAACTATAGACTATAGACCATGTTGTTACTATATATCTAACTATAGACTATATACCATGTTGTTACTATATATCTAACTATAGACCAATATACCATGTTACCATGTTGTTACTATATATCTAACTATAGACTATAGACCATGTTACTATATATCTAACTATAGACTACAGACATGTTGATATATATCTAACTATAGACTATATACCAGTTACTATATATCTAACTATAGACATAGACCATGATGTTACTATATATCTAACTATAGACTATAGACCATGTTGTTACTATATATCTAACTATAGACTATAGACCATGTTGGTTACTATATATCTAACTATAGACTATAGACCATGTTGTTACTATATATCTAACTATAGACTATAGACCATGTTGTTACTATATCTAACTATAGACTATAGACCATGTTGTTACTATATATCTAACTATAGACTATAGACCATGTTTACTATATATCTAACTATAGACTATATACCATGTTGGTTACTATATATCTAACTATAGACCATGTTGGTTACTATATAATCTAACTATAGACCATGTTGGATTTACTATATATCTAACTATAGACTATATACCATGTTGTTACTATATATCTAACTAGACTATAGACCATGATGTTACTATATATCTAACTATAGACTATAGACCATGTTGTTACTATATATCTAACTATAGACTATAGACCATGTTGGTTACTATATATCTAACTATAGACTATAGACCATGTTGTTACTATATATCTAACTATAGACTATAGACCATGTTGTTACTATATATCTAACTATAGACTATATACCATGTTGGTTACTATATATCTAACTATAGACCATGTTGGTTACTATAACTAACTATAGACTATAGACCATGTTGGTTACTATATATCTAACTATAGACTATATACCCTGTTGGTTACTATATAACTAACTATAGACCATGTTGTTACTATATAACTAACTATAGACTATATACCATGTTGTTACTATATATCTAACTATAGACTATAGACCATGTTGTTACTATATATCTAACTATAGACTATATACCATGTTGGTTACTATATATCTAACTATAGACCATGTTGGTTACTATATAACTAACTATAGACTATATACCATGTTGGTTACTATATCTCTAACTATAGACCATGTTGGATACTATATAACTAACTATAGACAATAGACCATGTTGGTTACTATATCTCTAACTATAGACCATGTTGGATACTATATATCTAACTATAGACCATGTTGGTTACTATATATCTAACTATAGACTATAGACCATGTTGTTACTATATATCTAACTATAGACTATAGACCATGTTGTTACTATATATCTAACTATAGACTATAGACCATGTTGTTACTATATATCTAACTATAGACTATATACCATGTTGGTTACTATATATCTAACTATAGACCATGTTGGTTACTATATAACTAACTATAGACTATAGACCATGTTGGTTACTATATATCTAACTATAGACTATATACCCTGTTGGTTACTATATAACTAACTATAGACCATGTTGTTACTATATAACTAACTATAGACTATATACCATGTTGTTACTATATATCTAACTATAGACTATAGACCATGTTGTTACTATATATCTAACTATAGACTATATACCATGTTGGTTACTATATATCTAACTATAGACCATGTTGGTTACTATATAACTAACTATAGACTATATACCATGTTGGTTACTATATCTCTAACTATAGACCATGTTGGATACTATATAACTAACTATAGACAATAGACCATGTTGGTTACTATATCTCTAACTATAGACCATGTTGGATACTATATATCTAACTATAGACCATGTTGGATACTATATATCTAACTATAGACTATAGACCATGTTGTTACTATATATCTAACTATAGACTATAGACCATGTTGTGAATATATCTAACTATACACCATGTTGATTACTATATATCTAACTATAGACTATAGCCCATGTTGGTTACTATATAACTATAGACTATAGACCATGTTGGTTACTATATAACTAACTATAGAACATGTTGCATACTATATAACTAACTATAGACCATGTTGGTTACTATATAACTAACTATAGACTATAGACCATGTTGTTACTATATATCTAACTATAGACCATGTTGTTACTATATATCTAACTGCATAGACCATATTTGGTTACTATATATCTAACTATAGACCATGTTGGATACTATATAACTAACTATAGAACATGTTGATACTATATAACTAACTATAGACCATGTTGGTTACTATATAACTAACTATAGACCATGTTGGTTACTATATAACTAACTATAGACCATGTTGGTTACTATATAACTAACTATAGAACATGTTGGATACTATATAACTAACTATAGAACATGTTGGATACTATATAACTAACTATAGACCATGTTGGATACTATATAACTAACTATAGAACATGTTGGTTACTATATAACTAACTATAGACCATGTTGATACTATATAACTAACTATAGAACATGTTGGTTACTATATAACTAACTATAGACCATGTTGGATTTACTATATAACTAACTATAGAACATGTTGATACTATATAACTAACTATAGACTATATACCATGTTGGTTACTATATATCTAACTATAGACCATGAAAATACTATATATCTAACTATAGACCATGTTGTTACTATCTATCTAACTACAGACCATGTTGGATACTATATATCTAACTATAGACCATGTTGTTACTATATATCTAACTATAGACCATGTTGTTACTATATATCTAACTATAGACTATAGACCATGTTGTTAGTATATATCTAACTATAGACTATAGACCATGTTGTTACTATATATCTAACTATAGACTATAGACCATGTTGGTTACTATATATCTAACTATAGACTATAGACCATGTTGTTACTATATATCTAACTATAGACTATAGACCATGTTGGTTCTATATATTTAACTATAGACCATGTTGTTTACTATATATCTAACTATAGACCATGTTGGTTACTATATATCTAACTATAGACCATAGACCATGTTGGTTACTATATAACTAACTATAGACCATGTTGTTACTATATATCTAACTATAGACTATAGACCATGTTGGTTACTATATATCTAACTATAGACTATAGACCATGTTGTTACAATATATCTAACTATAGACTATAGACCATGTTGTGAATATATATCTAACTATAGACTATAGACCATGTTGGATACTATATATCTAACTATAGACTATAGACCATGTTGGTTACTATATACGTAACTAACTATAGACTGTGTTGGTTACTATATATCTAACTATAGACCATGTTGGTTACTATATACGTAACTAACTATAGACCATGTTGGTTAATATAGATCCAACTGTAGACCATGTTGGTTACTATATATCTAACTATAGACCATGCTGTTACTATATAACTAACTATAGACCATGTTGGTTACTATATAACTAACTATAGACCATGTTGTTACTATATAACTAACTATAGACCATGTTGTTAATATATAACTAACTATAGACCATGTTGTTAATATATAACTAACTATAGACCATGTTGTTAATGTATAACTAACTATAGACCATGTTGTTACTATATATCTAACTATAGACTATAGACCATGTTGGTTACTATATATCTAACTATAGACTATAGACCATGTTGTTGTTACAATATATCTAACTATAGACTATAGACCATGTTGTGAATATATATCTAACTATAGACTATAGACCATGTTGGATACTATATATCTAACTATAGACTATAGACCATGTTGGTTACTATATACGTAACTAACTATAGACCGTGTTGGTTACTATATATCTAACTATAGACCATGTTGGTTACTATATATCTAACTATAGACCATGCTGTTACTATATAACTAACTATAGACCATGTTGGTTACTATATAACTAACTATAGACCATGTTGTTACTATATAAATAACTATAGACCATGTTGTTACTATATATCTAACTATAGACTATAGACCATGTTGTTAATATATATAACTAACTATAGACCATGTTGGGTACTATAACAAAACCATCACCTCCAGAGAGCTGAACCCATAGATGAGTCCTTTATGCAAGCTGGTCTTGGGGCTCTGTTCACAAACACACCCCACAGAGCCCCAGGACAGCAACACAAACAGACCCCACAGAGCCCCTGGACAGCAACACAAACACACCCCACAGAGCCCCAGGACAGCAACACACACACACCCCACAGAGCCCCAGGACAGCAATACAATTAGACCCAACCAAACCTTGAGAAAACAAAAATATAATTACTTGACACATTGGAAAGAATCAACAACAAATAACATAGTAAACTAGAATGCTATTTGGCTCTGAAAAGAGAGGACACAGTGGCAGAATACCTGACCACTGTGACTGGCCCTAAACAGAGAGTACACAGTGGCAGAATACCTGACCACTGTGACTGGCCCTAAACAGAGAGGACACAGTGGCAGAATACCTGACCACTGTGACTGACCCTAAACAGAGAGAACATAGTGGCAGAATACCTGACCACTGTGACTGACCCTAAACAGAGAGGACACAGTGGCAGAATACCTGACCACTGTGACTGACCCTAAACAGAGAGGACACAGTGGCAGAATACCTGACCACTGTGACTGACCCTAAACAGAGAGTACACAGTGGCAGAATACCTGACCACTGTGACTGACCCTAAACAGAGAGGACACAGCGGCAGAATACCTGACCACTGTGACTGACCCTAAACAGAGAGTACACAGTGGCAGAATACCTGACCACTGTGACTGGCCCTAAACAGAGAGAACACAGTGGCAGAATACCTGACCACTGTGACTGACCCTAAACAGAGAGGACACAGTGGCAGAATACCTGACCACTGTGACTGACCCTAAACAGAGAGGACACAGTGGCAGAATACCTGACCACTGTAACTGACCCTAAACAGAGTGGCAGAATACCTGACCACTGTGACTGACCCTAAACAGAGAGGACACAGCGGCAGAATACCTGACCACTGTGACTGACCCTAAACAGAGAGGACCAGGGGCAGAATACCTGACCACTGTGACTGGCCCTAAACAGAGAGTGGCAGAATACCTGACCACTGCGACTGACCCAAACTGCCGCTCTGGGGTTATTTGGACACTAGAGTCCCACCTCGACAACAGTGCTTGGTGCCAAATCCAAAACAACAGAAATCCCATAATTAAAATTCCTCAAACATACATGTATTATACACCATTATAAAGATACACTACTTCTGCATCCAATCACAGTGTCCGATTTCAAAAAGGCTTTACTGTGAAAGCACACCATGCGATTATGTTAGGACAGGGCCTAGCCACAAAAACATACAGACATTTTCCAGCCAAGGAGAGGACTCACAAAAGTCAGAAATAGCGCTTAAATGAATCACTATCCTCTGATGATCTTCATCTGGTGGCACTCCCAGTACTCCATGTTACACAATACATATTTAAATGAATCACTATCCTCTGATGATCTTCATCTGGTGGCACTCCCAGTACTCCATGTTACACAATACATATTTAAATGAATCACTATCCTCTGATGATCTTCATCTGGTGGCTCTCCCAGTACTCCATGTTACACAATACATATTTAAATGAATCACTATCCTCTGATGATCTTCATCTGGTGGCACTCCCAGTACTCCATGTTACACAATACATATTTGTTTTGTTCAATAAAGTCCCTCTTTATGTCCAAATACCGTTTAGTTCAGTAATCCAAAAAGGCACAAAGCACGCTCGACAAAATCCAGACGAAAAGTCAAAAAAAGTTCCATTAAAGTTCGTAGAAACATGTCAAACGATGTTTATAATCAATCCTTAGGATCTTTTTATCATAAATATTAAATAATATTTCAACCGGACAATTTCGTTTTTATTAGAAAGGAAAGGGAACGAACGGCGCGCCTACGTGAAATAAACAACGCAAGGCTTTCAGCTGAGCCACCTGCTCTGAGTGGTCTTATTATTCTCTCCCCTTTCACAATAGAAGACTGAAACAACTCAAGGCTTTCAGCTGAGCCACCTGCTCTGAATGGTCTTATTCTCTCCCCTTTCACAATAGAAGACTGAAACAACTTCTAAAGACTGTTGACATCTACTGGAAGCATTAGGAAGTGCAATCTGTCCCAACAGACACTGGATACTGGATAGAAATTCACTTCAAAAAATACAAACTTTAGAATTCCCACTTCCTGGTTGGATTTTTCTCAGGTTTTCACCATATGAGGGGGGAAAGAGAGACGGGGGAGAGAAAGGGGGGGAGAGACTCAGGTGTTGGATAAATCTTGACTTCAATTTACTTTAATGACAGAGAAGGAGGGTTCAGTTTAGAGATACAGTTTTACTAATGGAGGGTTAATGACAGAGAAGGAGGGTTCAGTTTAGAGATACAGTTTTACTAATGGAGGGTTAATGACAGAGAGGTAAGAGGTCAGGGAATGTTCATGAAAGGTAAGAGGTCAGAAACAGGTCCTCAAAGATCTCTGTCATTGTCTCTCAAAATCAGAATAAAACAACATTGACTCAAAACGTTTTTATGAAACTCATCAAAAATATGTGTTTTATCCATACTGCCGTTGTGTCAAATGACTTGTAGCCATACTGCCGTTGTGACTTGTAGCCATACTGCCGTTGTGACTTGTAACCATACTGCAGTTGTGTCTTGTAGCCATACTGCCGTTGTGTCAAATGACTTGTAGCCATACTGCTGTTGTGTGAAATGACTTGTAGCCATACTGCCGTTGTGTCAAATGACTTGTAGCCATACTGCCGTTGTGTCAAATGACTTGTAGCCATACTGCCGTTGTGTGAAATGACTTGTAGCCATACTGCCGTTGTGTGAGCCAGCCGTTGTGTCAAATGACTTGTAGCCATACTGCCGTTGTGACTTGTAGCCATACAGCCGTTGTGTCAAATGACTTGTAGCCATACTGCCGTTGTGTCAAATGACTTGTAGCCATACTGCCGTTGTGTCAAATGACTTGTAGCCATACTGCCGTTGTGACTTGTAGCCATACTGCCGTTGTGTCAAATGACTAGTAGCCATACTGCCGTTGTGTCAAATGACTTGTAGCCATACTGCCGTTGTGTCAAATGACTTGTAACCATACAGCCGTTGTGTCAAATGACTTGTAGCCATACAGCCGTTGTGTCAAATGACTTGTAGCCATACTGCCGTTGTGACTTGTAGCCATACTGCCGTTGTGTCAAATGACTTGTAGCCATACTGCCGTTGTGACTTGTAGCCATACTGCCGTTGTGACTTGTAACCATACTGCAGTTGTGTCTTGTAGCCATACTGCCGTTGTGTCAAATTACTTGTAGCCATACTGCCGTTGTGTGAAATGACTTGTAGCCATACTGCCGTTGTGTGAAATGACTTGTAGCCATACTGCCGTTGTGTCAAATGACTTGTAGCCATACTGCCGTTGTGTGAAATGACTTGTAGCCATACTGCCGTTGTGTGAAATGACTTGTAGCCATACTGCCGTTGTGACTTGTAGCCATACAGCCGTTGTGTCAAATGACTTGTAGCCATACTGCCGTTGTGTCAAATGACTTGTAGCCATACTGCCGTTGTGTCAAATGACTTGTAGCCATACTGCCGTTGTGACTTGTAGCCATACTGCCGTTGTGTCAAATGACTAGTAGCCATACTGCCGTTGTGTCAAATGACTTGTAGCCATACTGCCGTTGTGTCAAATGACTTGTAACCATACAGCCGTTGTGTCAAATGACTTGTAGCCATACAGCCGTTGTGTCAAATGACTTGTAGCCATACTGCCGTTGTGACTTGTAGCCATACTGCCGTTGTGTCAAATGACTTGTAGCCATACTGCCGTTGTGACTTGTAGCCATACTGCCGTTGTGTCAAATGACTTGTAGCCATACTGCCGTTGTGACTTGTAGCCATACTGCCGTTGTGTCAAATGACTTGTAGCCATACTGCCGTTGTGTCAAATGACTTGTAGCCATACTGCCGTTGTGTCAAATGACTTGTAGCCATACTGCCGTTGTGTGAAATGACTTGTAGCCATACTGCCGTTGTGACTTGTAGCCATACAGCCGTTGTGTCAAATGACTTGTAGCCATACTGCCGTTGTGTCAAATGACTTGTAGCCATACTGCCGTTGTGTCAAATGACTTGTAGCCATACTGCCGTTGTGACTTGTAGCCATACTGCCGTTGTGTCAAATGACTAGTAGCCATACTGCCGTTGTGTCAAATGACTTGTAGCCATACTGCCGTTGTGTCAAATGACTTGTAACCATACAGCCGTTGTGTCAAATGACTTGTAGCCATACAGCCGTTGTGTCAAATGACTTGTAGCCATACTGCCGTTGTGACTTGTAGCCATACTGCCGTTGTGTCAAATGACTTGTAGCCATACTGCCGTTGTGTCAAATGACTTGTAGCCATACTGCCGTTGTGTCAAATGACTTGTAGCCATACTGCCGTTGTGTCAAATGACTTGTAGCCATACTGCCGTTGTGACTTGTAGCCATACTGCCGTTGTGTCAAATGACTAGTAGCCATACTGCCGTTGTGTCAAATGACTTGTAGCCATACTGCCGTTGTGTCAAATGACTTGTAACCATACAGCCGTTGTGTCAAATGACTTGTAGCCATACAGCCGTTGTGTCAAATGACTTCAGCCATACTGACTTGTAGCCATACTGCCGTTGTGTCAAATGACTTGTAGCCATACTGCCGTTGTGACTTGTAGCCATACTGCCGTTGTGTCAAAATGACTTGTAGCCATACTGCCGTTGTCAAAATGACTTGTAGCCATACTGCCGTTGTGACTTGTAACCATACTGCAGTTCAACTGCCGTGTCAAATCTTGTAGCCATACTGCCGTTGTGTCAAATGACTTGTAGCCATACTGCCGTTGTGTGAAATGACTTGTAGCCATAGCCGTTGTGAAATGACTTGTAGCCATACTGCCGTTGTGTCAAATGACTTGTAGCCATACTGCCGTTGTGTGAAATGACTTGTAGCCATACTGCCGTTGTGTGAAATGACTTGTAGCCATACTGCCGTTGTGACTTGTAGCCATACAGCCGTTGTGTCAAATGACTTGTAGCCATACTGCCGTTGTGTCAAATGACTTGTAGCCATACTGCCGTTGTGTCAAATGACTTGTAGCCATACTGCCGTTGTGACTTGTAGCCATACTGCCGTTGTGTCAAATGACTAGTAGCCATACTGCCGTTGTGTCAAATGACTTGTAGCCATACTGCCGTTGTGTCAAATGACTTGTAACCATACAGCCGTTGTGTCAAATGACTTGTAGCCATACAGCCGTTGTGTCAAATGACTTGTAGCCATACAGCCGTTGTGTCAAATGACTTGTAGCCATACTGCCGTTGTGACTTGTAGCCATACTGCCGTTGTGTCAAATGACTTGTAGCCATACTGCCGTTGTGACTTGTAGCCATACTGCCGTTGTGTCAAATGACTTGTAGCGTTGTGACTGCCCGCCGTTGTGTCAAATGACTTGTAGCCATACTGCCGTTGTGTGAAATGACTTGTAGCCATACTGCCGTTGTGTCAAATGACTTGTAGCCATACTGCCGTTGTGTCAAATGACTTGTAGCCATACTGCCGTTGTGTCAAATGACTTGTAGCCATACTGCCGTTGTGTGAAATGACTTGTAGCCATACTGCCGTTGTGTCAAATGACTTGTAGCCATACAGCCGTTGTGTCAAATGACTTGTAGCCATACTGCGTTGTGTCAAATGACTTGTAGCCATACTGCCGTTGTGTCAAATGACTTGTAGCCATACTGCCGCCGTTGTGTCAAATGACTAGTAGCCATACTGCCGTGTCAAATGACTTGTAGCCATACTGCCGTTGTGTCAAGACTTGTAACCATACAGCCGTTGTGTCAAATGACTTGTAGCCATACTGCCGTTGTGTCAAATGACTTGTAGCCATACTGCCGTTGTGATGTCAAAAATGACTTGTAGCCATACTGCCGTTGTGTCAAATGACTTGTAGCCATACTGCCGTTGTGACTTGTAGCCATACTGCCGTTGTGTCAAATGACTTGTAGCCATACTGCCGTTGTGTCAAATGACTTGTAGCCATACTGCCGTTGTGTCAAATGACTTGTAGCCATACTGCCGTTGTGACTTGTAGCCATACTGCCGTTGTGTCAAATGACTTGTAGCCATACTGCCGTTGTGTCAAATGACTTGTAGCCATACAGCCGTTGTGTCAAATGACTTGTAGCCATACTGCCGTTGTGACTTGTAGCCATACCGCCGTTGTGTCAAATGACTTGTAGCCATACTGCCGTTGTGTCAAATGACTTGTAGCCATACTGCCGTTGTGTCAAATGACTTGTAGCCATACTGCCGTTGTGTCAAATGACTTGTAGCCATACTGCCGTTGTGTCAAATGACTTGTAGCCATACTGCCGTTGTGACTTGTAGCCATACAGCCGTTGTGTCAAATGACTTGTAGCCATACTGCCGTTGTGTCAAATGACTTGTAGCCATACTGCCGTTGTGTCAAATGACTTGTAGCCATACTGCCGTTGTGTCAAATGACTTGTAGCCATACTGCCGTTGTGACTTGTAGCCATACTGCCGTTGTGACTTGTAGCCATACTGCCGTTGTGTCAAATGACTTGTAGCCATACTGCCGTTGTGTCAAATGACTTGTAGCCATACTGCCGTTGTGACTTGTAGCCATACTGCCGTTGTGTCAAATGACTTGTAGCCATACAGCCGTTGTGTCAAATGACTTGTAGCCATACTGCCGTTGTGACTTGTAGCCATACTGCCGTTGTGTCAAATGACTTGTAGCCATACTGCCGTTGTGTCAAATGACTTGTAGACTACTGCCGTTGTGTCAAATGACTTGTAGCCATACTGCCGTTGTGTCAAATGACTTGTAGCCATACTGCCGTTGTGACTTGTAGCCATACTGCCGTTGTGTCAAATGACTTGTAGCCATACTGCCGTTGTGTCAAATGACTTGTAGCCATACAGCCGTTGTGTCAAATGACTTGTAGCCATACTGCCGTTGTGTCAAATGACTTGTAGCCATACTGCCGTTGTGTCAAATGACTTGTAGCCATACTGCCGTTGTGTCAAATGACTTGTAGCCATACTGCCGTTGTGTCAAATGACTTGTAGCCATACTGCCGTTGTGTCAAATGACTTGTAGCCATACTGCCGTTGTGTCAAATGACTTGTAGCCATACAGCCGTTGTGACTTGTAGCCATACTGCCGTTGTGTCAAAATGACTTGTAGCCATACTGCCGTTGTGTCAAAAGCCATACTGCCGTTGTGACTTGTAACCATACTGCCGTTGTGACTTGTAGCCATACTGCCGTTGTGACTTGTAGCCATACTGCCGTTGTGACTTGTAGCCATACTGCCGTTGTGTCAAATGACTTGTAGCCATACTGCCGTTGTGACTTGTAGCCATACTGCCGTTGTGTCAAATGACTAGTAGCCATACTGCCGTTGTGTCAAATGACTTGTAGCCATACTGCCGTTGTGTCAAATGACTTGTAACCATACAGCCGTTGTGTCAAATGACTTGTAGCCATACAGCCGTTGTGTCAAATGACTTGTAGCCATACTGCCGTTGTGACTTGTAGCCATACTGCCGTTGTGTCAAATGACTTGTAGCCATACTGCCGTTGTGACTTGTAGCCATACTGCCGTTGTGTCAAATGACTTGTAGCCATACTGCCGTTGTGACTTGTAGCCATACTGCCGTTGTGTCAAATGACTTGTAGCCATACTGCCGTTGTGTCAAATGACTTGTAGCCATACTGCCGTTGTGACTTGTAGCCATACTGCCGTTGTGTCAAATGACTTGTAGCCATACTGCCGTTGTGTCAAATGACTTGTAGCCATACAGCCGTTGTGTCAAATGACTTGTAGCCATACTGCCGTTGTGACTTGTAGCCATACCGCCGTTGTGTCAAATGACTTGTAGCCATACTGCCGTTGTGTCAAATGACTTGTAGCCATACTGCCGTTGTGTCAAATGACTTGTAGCCATACTGCCGTTGTGTCAAATGACTTGTAGCCATACTGCCGTTGTGTCAAATGACTTGTAGCCATACTGCCGTTGTGACTTGTAGCCATACTGCCGTTGTGTCAAATGACTTGTAGCCATACAGCCGTTGTGTCAAATGACTTGTAGCCATACTGCCGTTGTGTCAAATGACTTGTAGCCATACTGCCGTTGTGTCAAATGACTTGTAGACTACTGCCGTTGTGTCAAATGACTTGTAGCCATACTGCCGTTGTGACTTGTAGCCATACTGCCGTTGTGACTTGTAGCCATACTGCCGTTGTGTCAAATGACTTGTAGCCATACTGCCGTTGTGTCAAATGACTTGTAGCCATACTGCCGTTGTGACTTGTAGCCATACTGCCGTTGTGTCAAATGACTTGTAGCCATACAGCCGTTGTGTCAAATGACTTGTAGCCATACTGCCGTTGTGACTTGTAGCCATACTGCCGTTATGTCAAATGACTTGTAGCCATACTGCCGTTGTGTCAAATGACTTGTAGACTACTGCCGTTGTGTCAAATGACTTGTAGCCATACTGCCGTTGTGTCAAATGACTTGTAGCCATACTGCCGTTGTGACTTGTAGCCATACTGCCGTTGTGTCAAATGACTTGTAGCCATACTGCCGTTGTGTCAAATGACTTGTAGCCATACAGCCGTTGTGTCAAATGACTTGTAGCCATACTGCCGTTGTGTCAAATGACTTGTAGCCATACTGCCGTTGTGTCAAATGACTTGTAGCCATACTGCCGTTGTGTCAAATGACTTGTAGCCATACTGCCGTTGTGTCAAATGACTTGTAGCCATACTGCCGTTGTGTCAAATGACTTGTAGCCATACTGCCGTTGTGTCAAATGACTTGTAGCCATACAGCCGTTGTGACTTGTAGCCATACTGCCGTTGTGTCAAATGACTTGTAGCCATACTGCTGTTGTGTCAAATGACTTGTAGCCATACTGCCGTTGTGACTTGTAACCATACTGCCGTTGTGACTTGTAGCCATACTGCCGTTGTGACTTGTAGCCATACTGCCGTTGTGACTTGTAGCCATACTGCCGTTGTGACTTGTAGCCATACTGCCGTTGTGTCAAATGACTTGTAGCCAGTCAAATGATCCAGCCACAGCCGTTGTGTCAAATGACTTGTAGCCATACAGCCGTTGTGTCAAATGACTTGTAGCCATACTGCCGTTGTGACTTGTAGCCATACTGCCGTTGTGTCAAATGACTTGTAGCCATACTGCTGTTGTGTCAAATGACTTGTAGCCATACTGCCGTTGTGTCAAATGACTTGTAACCATACTGCCGTTGTGACTTGTAGCCATACTGCCGTTGTGACTTGTAGCCATACTGCCGTTGTGACTTGTAGCCATACTGCCGTTGTGACTTGTAGCCATACTGCCGTTGTGTCAAATGACTTGTAGCCATACAGCCGTTGTGTCAAATGACTTGTAGCCATACAGCCGTTGTGTCAAATGACTTGTAGCCATACTGCCGTTGTGACTTGTAGCCATACTGCCGTTGTGTCAAATGACTTGTAGCCATACTGCCGTTGTGACTTGTAGCCATACTGCCGTTGTGTCAAATGACTTGTAGCCATACTGCCGTTGTGTCAAATGACTTGTAGCCATACAGCCGTTGTGTCAAATGACTTGTAGCCATACTGCCGTTGTGTCAAATGACTTGTAGCCATACTGCCGTTGTGTCAAATGACTTGTAGCCATACTGCCGTTGTGACTTGTAGCCATACTGCCGTTGTGTCAAATGACTTGTAGCCATACTGCCGTTGTGTCAAATGACTTGTAGCCATACTGCCGTTGTGTCAAATGACTTGTAGCCATACTGCCGTTGTGACTTGTAGCCATACTGCGTTGTGTCAAATGTGTAGCCAAATGTCAAATGACTTGAGCCATACTGCCCGTTGTGTCAAAATGACTTGTAGCCATACTGCCGTTGTGTCAAATGACTTGTAGCCATACTGCCGTTGTGTCAAATGACTTGTAGCCATACTGCCGTGTGTCAAATGACTTGTAGCCATACTGCCGTTGTGTCAAATGACTTGTAGCCATACTGCCGTTGTCAAATGACTTGTAGCCATACTGCCGTTGTGTCAAATGACTTGTAGCCATACTGCCGTTGTGTCAAATGACTTGTAGCCAACTGCCGTTGTCTTGTAAATATGACTTGTAGCCATCAGTTGTGTCAAATGACTTGTAGCCATACTGCCATTGTGACTTGTAGCCATACTGCCGTTGTGTCAAATGACTTGTAGCCATACTGCCGTCAAATGACTTGTAGCCATACTGCCGTTGTGTGTCAAATGACTTGTAGCCATACTGCCGTTGTGTCAAATGACTTGTAGCCATACTGCCGTTGTGACTTGTAGCCATACTGTGTCGTTGTGTCAAATGACTTGTAGCCATACTGCCGTTGTGTCAAATGACTTGTAGCCATACAGCCGTTGTCAAATGACTTGTAGCCATACTGCCGAAATGACTTGTAGCCATACTGACTTGTAGCCATACTGCCGTTGTGACTTGTAGCCACTGCCGTTGTGACTTGTCAAATGACTTGTAGCCATACTGACTTGTAGCCCGTTGTGTCAAATGACTTGTAGCCATACTGCCGTTGTGTCAAATGACTTGTAGCCATACTGCCGTTGTGACTTGTAGCCTGCCGTTGTGACTTGTAGCCATACTGCCGTTGTCAAATGACTTGTAGCCATACTGCCGTTGTGTCAAATGACTTGTAGCCATACTGCCAGGTTGTGAGTCAAATGACTTGTAGCCATACTGCCGTTGTCAAATGACTTGTAGCCATACTGCCGTTGCCAGACTTGTAGCCATACTGCCGTTGTGTCAAATGACTTGTAGCCATACTGCCGTTGTGTCAAATGACTTGTAGCCATACTGCCGTTGTGTCAAATGACTTGTAGCCATACTGCGTTGTGTCAAATGACTTGTAGCCATACCGCCGTGTCAAATGACTTGTAGCCATACTGCCGTTGTGACTTGTAGCCATACTGCCGTTGTGTCAAATGACTAGTAGCCATAGCCGTTGTGTCAAATGACTTGTAGCCATACTGCCGTTGTGTCAAATGACTTGTAACCATACTGCCGTTGTGTCAAATTACTTGTAGCCATACTGCAGGTGTGTCAAATGACTTGTAGCCATACTGCCGTTGTAGACTTGTAGCCATACTGCCGTTGTGTCAAATGACTTGTAGCCATACTGCTGCCATACTGCCGTTGTCAAATGACTTGTAGCCATACTGCCGTGTGTCAAATGACTTGTAGCCATAGTCAAATGACTTGTACATACTGCCGTTGTGTCAAATGACTTGTAGCCATACTGCCTTGTATACCGTTGTGTCAAATGACTTGTAGCCATACTGCCGTTGTGTCAAATGACTTGTAGCCATACAGCCGTTGTGTCAAATGACTTGTAGCCATACTGCCGTTGTGACTTGTAGCCATACCGCCGTTGTGTCAAATGACTTGTAGCCATACTGCCGTTGTGTCAAATGACTTGTAGCCATACTGCCGTTGTGTCAAATGACTTGTAGCCATACTGCCGTTGTGTCAAATGACTTGTAGCCATACTGCCGTTGTGTCAAATGACTTGTAGCCATACTGCCGTTGTGACTTGTAGCCATACTGCCGTTGTGTCAAATGACTTGTAGCCATACAGCCGTTGTGTCAAATGACTTGTAGCCATACTGCCGTTGTGTCAAATGACTTGTAGCCATACTGCCGTTGTGTCAAATGACTTGTAGCCATACTGCCGTTGTGTCAAATGACTTGTAGCCATACTGCCGTTGTGTCAAATGACTTGTAGCCATACTGCCGTTGTGTCAAATGACTTGTAGCCATACTGCCGTGTGTCAAAATGACTTGTAGCCATACTGCCGTTGTGTGAAATGACTTGTAGCCAAATGACTTGTAGCCATACAGCCGTTGTGTCAAATGACTTGTAGCCATACTGCCGTTGTGTCAAATGACTTGTAGACTGCCGTTTGTGACTTGCCATACTGCCGTTGTGTCAAATGACTTGTAGCCATACTGCCGTTGTGTCAAATGACTTGTAGCCATACTGCCGTTGTGTCAAATGACTTGTAGTCATACTGCCGTTGTGTCAAATGACTTGTAGCCATACTGCCGTTGTGTCAAATGACTTGTAGCCATACTGCCGTTGTGTCAAATGACTTGTAGCCATACTGCCGTGTGTCAAAATGACTTGTAGCCATACTGCCGTTGTGTCAAATGACTTGTAGCCATACTGCTGTCAAATGACTTGTAGCCATACTGCCGTTGTGACTTGTAGCCATACTGCCGTTGTGCCATAGCCATGCCGTTGTGACTTGTAGCCATACTGCCGTTGTCAAATGACTTGTAGCCATACTGCCGTTGTGACTTGTGCCATAATGCCGTTGTGTCAAATGACTTGTAGCCATACAGCCGTTGTGTCAAATGACTTGTAGCCATACAGCCGTTGTGTCAAATGAAAACTGCCGTTGTGACTTGTAGCCATACTGCCGTTGTGTCAAATGACTTGTAGCCATACTGCCGTTGTGACTTGTAGTACTGCCGTTATGTCAAATGACAACTGCCGTTGTGTCAAATGACTTGTAGCCATACTGCCGTTGTGTCAAATGACTTGTAGCCATACTGCCGTTGTGTCAAATGACTTGTAGCCATACTGCCGTTGTGTCAAATGACTTGTAGCCATACTGCCGTTGTGTCAAATGACTTGTAGCCATACTGCCGTTGTGTCAAATGACTTGTAGCCATACTGCCGTTGTGACTTGTCAAATGACTTGTGTCAAATGACTTGTAGCCATACTGCCGTTGTGACTTGTAGCCATACTGCCGTTGTGTCAAATGACTTGTAGCCATACTAGACATACTGCCGTTGTGTCAAATGACTTGTAGTACTGCCGTTGTGACTTGTAGCCATACTGCCGTTGTGTCAAATGACTTGTAGCCATACTGCCGTTGTGTCAAATGACTTGTAGCCATACTGCCGTTGTGTCAAATGACTTGTAGCCATACTGCCGACTTGTGTCAAAATGACTTGTAGCCATACTGCCGCTTTAGCCATACTGCCGTTGTGTTGTAGCCAACTGCCGTTGTGACTTGTAGCCATACAGCCGTTGTCAAATGACTTGTAGCCATACTGCCGTTGTGACTTGTAGCCATACTGCCGTTGTCAAATGACTTGTAGCCATACTGCCGTTGTGTCAAATGACTTGTAGCCATACAGCCGTTGTGTCAAATGACTTGTAGCCATACTGCCGTTGTGACTTCAAATGACTTGTAGCCATACTGCCGTTGTGTCAAATGACTTGTAGCCATACTGCCGTTGTGTCAAATGACTTGTAGCCATACTGCCGTTGTGTCAAATGACTGTAGCCATACTAGCCATACTGCCGTTGTGTCAAATGACTTGTAGCCATACAGCCGTTGTGTCAAATGACTTGTAGCCATACTGCCGTTGTGACTTGTAGCCATACTGCCGTTATGTCAAATGACTTGTAGCCATACTGCCGTTGTGTCAAATGACTTGTAGACTACTGCCGTTGTGTCAAATGACTTACTGCTGTTGTGTCAAATGACTTGTAGCCATACTGCCGTTGTGACTTGTAGCCATACTGCCGTTGTGTCAAATGACTTGTAGCCATACTGCCGTTGTGTCAAATGACTTGTAGCCATACTGCCGTTGTGTCAAATGACTTGTAGCCATACTGCCGTTGTGTCAAATGACTTGTAGACATACTGCCGTTGTGTCAAATGACTTGTAGCCATACTGCCGTTGTGTCAAATGACTTGTAGCCATACTGCCGTTGTGTCAAATGACTTGTAGCCATACAGCCGTTGTGACTTGTAGCCATACTGCCGTTGTGTCAAATGACTTGTAGCCATACTGCTGTTGTGTCAAATGACTTGTAGCCATACTGCCGTTGTGACTTGTAGCCATACTGCCGTTGTGACTTGTAGTGTGCCGTTGTGAAATGCCGTTGTGACTTGTAGCCATACTGCCGTTGTGACTTGTAGCCATACCGTTGTGTAAATGACTTGTAGCCATACAGCCGTTGTGTCAAATGACTTGTAGCCATACTGCCGTTGTGTCAAATGACTTGTAGCCATACTGCCGTTGTGTCAAATGACTTGTAGCCACTGCCGTTGTGACTTCAGCCATACTGCCGTTGTGACTTGTAGCCATACTGCCGTTGTGACTTGTAGCCATACTGCCGTTGTGTCAAATGACTTGTAGCCATACTGCCGTTGTGTCAAATGACTTGTAGCCATACTGCCGTTGTGTCAAATGACTTGTAGCCATACTGCCGTTGTGACTTGTAGCCATACTGCCGTTGTGACTTGTAGCCATACTGCCGTTGTGACAAATGACTTGTAGCCATACTGCCGTTGTGTCAAATGACTTGTAGCCATACAGCCGTTGTGTCAAATGACTTGTAGCCATACTGCCGTTGTGACTTGTAGCCATACCGCGTTGTGTCAAATGACTTGTAGCCATACTGCCGTTGTGTCAAATGACTTGTAGCCATACTGCCGTTGTGTCAAATGACTTGTAGCCATACTGCCGTTGTGTCAAATGACTTGTAGCCATACTGCCGTTGTGACTTGTAGCCATACTGCCGTTGTGTCAAATGACTTGTAGCCATACAGCCGTTGTGTCAAATGACTTGTAGCCATACTGCCGTTGTGACTTGTAGCCATACTGCCGTTATGTCAAATGACTTGTAGCCATGCCGTTGTCAAATGATAGACTACTGCCGTTGTGTCAAATGACTTAGCCATACTGCCGTTGTGTCAAATGACTTGTAGCCATACTGCCGTTGTGACTTGTAGCCATACTGCCGTTGTGTCAAATGACTTGTAGCCATACTGCCGTTGTGTCAAATGACTTGTAGCCATACTGCCGTTGTGTCAAATGACTTGTAGCCATTACTGCCGTTTGTGACTTGTAGCCATACTGCCGTTGCAGCCAAATGACTTGTAGCCATACTGCCGTTGTGTCAAATGACTTGTAGCCATACTGCCGTTGTGTCAAATGACTTGTAGCCATACAGCCGTTTGACTTGTAGCCATACTGCCGTTGTGTCAAATGACTTGTAGCCATACTGCTGTTGTGTCAAATGACTTGTAGCCATACTGCCGTTGTGACTTGTCAAATGACTTGTAGCCATACTGCCGTTGTGTCAAGCCATACTGCCGTTGTGACTTGTAGCCATACTGCCGTTGTGTCAAATGACTTGTAGCCATACTGCCGTTGTCAAATGACTTGTAGCCAACCGTTGTGTCAAATGACTTGTAGCCATACTGCCGTTGTGACTTGTAGCCATACTGCCGTTGTGTCAAATGACTTGTAGCCATACTGCCGTTGTGACTTGTAGCCGTACTGCCGTTATGTCAAATGACTTGTAGCCATACTGCCGTTGTGTCAAATGACTTGTAGCCATACTGCCGTTGTGTCAAATGACTTGTAGCCATACTGCCGTTGTGACTTGTAGCCATACTGCCGTTGTGTCAAATGACTGTAGACTACCACTGCCGTTGTGTCAAATGACTTGTAGCCATACTGCCGTT
This sequence comes from Oncorhynchus nerka, assembly GCF_034236695.1. Lineage (NCBI taxonomy): Eukaryota > Metazoa > Chordata > Actinopteri > Salmoniformes > Salmonidae > Oncorhynchus > Oncorhynchus nerka. The sequence continues at coordinate 37,758 of NW_027038785.1, forward strand.
GTGTCAAATGACTTGTAGCCATACTGCCGTTGTGACTTGTAGCCATACTGCCGTTGTGTCAAATGACTTGTAGCCATACTGCCGTTGTGACTTGTAGCCATACTGCCGTTGTGTCAAATGACTTGTAGACTTGTAGACATACTGCCGTTGTGTCAAATGACTTGTAGCCATACTGCCGTTGTGACTTGTAGCCATACTGCCGTTGTGTCAAATGACTTGTAGCCATACTGCCGTTGTGACTTGTAGCCATACTGCCGTTGTGTGAAATGACTTGTAGCCATACTGCCGTTGTGTCAAATGACTTGTAGCCATACTGCCGTTGTGTCAAATGACTTGTAGCCATACTGCCGT
>NW_027038786.1:0-38114 GCF_034236695.1 Oncorhynchus nerka
AGAGGGAGTTAGGGAGACATCTGGAGAGAGAGGGAGTTAGGGAGACATCTGGAGAGAGAGGGAATTAGGAAGACATCTGGAGAGAGAGGGAGTTAGGGAGACATCTGGAGAGAGAGGGAGTTAGGGAGACATCTGGAGAGGGAGGGAGTTAGGGAGACATCTGGAGAGGGAGGGAATTTATTGAAATGCTCCTCTTTGGGATGAGTTGCGGTTGATGATTAGGCTCTATTCTGATATAATAACAATACCAGCTCTATTCTGATATAATAACAATACCAGCTCTATTCTGATATAATAACAATACCAGCTCTATTCTGATGGCTGCTGTGTGAAATAACAATACCAGCTCTATTCTGATATAATAACAATACCAGCTCTATTCTGATATAATAACAATACCAGCTCTATTCTGATATAATAACAATACCAGCTCTATTCTGATATAATAACAATACCAGCTCTATTCTGATACAATAACAATACCAGCTCTATTCTGATATAATAACAATACCAGCTCTATTCTGATATAATAACAATACCAGCTCTATTCTGGTATAATAACAATACCAGCTCTATTCTGGTATAATAACAATACCAGCTCTATTCTGATGGCTGCTGTTTGAAATAACAATACCAGCTCTATTCTGATATAATAACAATACCAGCTCTATTCTGGTATAATAACAATACCAGCTCTATTCTGGTATAATAACAATACTAGCTCTATTCTGATATAATAACAATACCAGCTCTATTCTGGTATAATAACAATACCTGCTCTATTCTGATATAATAACAATACCAGCTCTAGTCTGGTATAATAACAATACCAGCTCTATTCTGATATAATAACAATACCAGCTCTATTCTGATATAATAACAATACCAGCTCTATTCTGATATAATAACAATACCAGCTCTATTCTGATATAACAATACCTGCTCTATTCTGATATAACAATACCAGCTCTATTCTGATATAATAACAATACCAGCTCTATTCTGGTATAATAACAATACCAGCTCTATTCTGATGGCTGCTGTGTGAAATAACAATACCAGCTCTATTCTGATATAATAACAATACCAGCTCTATTCTGATATAATAACAATACCAGCTCTATTCTGATATAATAACAATACCAGCTCTATTCTGGTATAATGACAATACCAGCTCTATTCTGATGGCTGCTGTGTGAAATAACAATACCAGCTCTATTCTGATATAATAACAATACCTGCTCTATTCTGGTATAATAACAATACCAGCTCTATTCTGATGGCTGCTGTGTGAAATAACAATACCAGCTCTATTCTGATATAATAACAATACCAGCTCTATTCTGGTATAATAACAATACCAGCTCTATTCTGATATTATAACAATACCAGCTCTATTCTGATGGCTGCTGTGTGAAATAACAATACCAGCTCTATTCTGATATAATAACAATACCAGCTCTATTATGGTATAATAACAATACCTGCTCTATTCTGATATAATAACAATACCAGCTCTATTCTGGTATAATAACAATACCAGCTCTATTCTGATATAATAACAATACCAGCTCTATTCTGGTATAATAACAATACCTGCTCTATTCTGATATAATAACAATACCAGCTCTATTCTGATATAATAACAATACCAGCTCTATTCTGGTATAATAACAATACCTGCTCTGTTCTGATATAATAACAATACCAGCTCTATTCTGATATAACAATACCAGCTCTATTCTGATATAACAATACCAGCTCTATTCTGATATAATAACAATACCAGATCTATTCTCATATAATAACAATACCAGATCTATTCTAATATAATAACAATACCAGCTCTATTCTGGTATAATAACAATACCTGCTCTATTCTGATATAATAACAATACCAGCTCTATTCTGATGGCTGCTGTGTGAAATAACAATACCAGCTCTATTCTGATATATTAACAATGCCTGCTCTATTCTGATATAACAATACCTGCTCTATTCTGATATAACAATACCAGATCTATTCTGATATAATAACAATACCAGCTCTATTCTGATGGCTGCTGTGTGAAATAACAATACCAGCTCTATTCTGATATAACAATACCAGCTCTAGTCTGGTATAATAACAATACCTGCTCTATTCTGATATAATAACAATACCTGCTCTATTCTGATATAATAACAATACCAGCTCTATTATGGTATAATAACAATACCAGCTCTATTCTGATATAATAACAATACCAGCTCTATTCTGATATAATAACAATACCAGCTCTATTCTGATATAACAATACCAGCTCCATTCTGATATAATAACAATACCTGCTCTATTCTGATATAATAACAATACCAGCTCTATTATGGTATAATAACAATACCAGCTCTATTCTGATATAATAACAATACCTGCTCTATTCTGATATAATAACAATACCAGCTCTATTCTGATATAATAACAATACCAGCTCTATTCTGATATAATAACAATACCAGCTCTATTCTGATATAATAACAATACCAGCTCTATTCTGATATAATAACAATACCAGCTCTATTCTGATATAATAACAATACCAGCTCTATTCTGATATAATAACAATACCAGCTCTAGTCTGATATAATAACAATACCAGCTCTATTTTGATATAATAACAATACCAGCTCTATTCTGGTATAATAACAATACCTGCTCTATTCTGATATAATAACAATACCAGCTCTATTCTGATGGCTGCTGTGTGAAATAACAATACCAGCTCTATTCTGATATAATAACAATACCAGCTCTAGTCTGATATAATAACAATACCAGCTCTATTCTGGTATAATAACAATACCAGCTCTATTCTGATATAATAACAATACCAGCTCTAGTCTGATATAATAACAATACCAGCTCTATTTTGATATAATAACAATACCAGCTCTATTCTGGTATAATAACAATACCTGCTCTATTCTGATATAATAACAATACCAGCTCTATTCTGATGGCTGCTGTGTGAAATAACAATACCTGCTCTATTCTGATATAACAATACCAGCTCTATTCTGATATAACAATACCTGCTCTATTCTTATATAACAATACCAGCTCTATTCTGATATAATAACAATACCAGCTCTATTCTGATGGCTGCTGTGTGAAATAACAATACCAGCTCTATTCTGATATAACAATACCAGCTCTAGTCTGGTATAATAACAATACCTGCTCTATTCTGATATAATAACAATACCTGCTCTATTCTGATATAACAATACCAGCTCTATTCTGATATAATAACAATACCTGCTCTATTCTGATATAACAATACCAGCTCTATTCTGATATAATAACAATACCAGCTCTATTCTGATGGCTGCTGTCTGAAATAACAATACCAGCTCTATTCTGATTTAATAACAATACCCGCTCTATTCTGATATAATAACAATACCAGCTCTATTCTGATGGCTGCTGTGTGAAATAACAATACCAGCTCTATTCTGATTTAATAACAATACCAGCTCTATTCTGATATAATAACAATACCAGCTCTATTCTGATATAATAACAATACCAGCTCTATTCTGATATAACAATACCAGCTCTATTCTGATATAATAACAATACCAGCTCTATTCTGGTATAATAACAATACCAGCTCTATTCTGATATAATAACAATACCTGCTCTATTCTGGTATAATAACAATACCAGCTCTATTCTGGTATAATAACAATACCAGCTCTATTCTGGTATAATAACAATACCTGCTCTATTCTGATATAATAACAATACCATCTCTATTCTGATATAATAACAATACCAGCTCTATTCTGGTATAATAACAATACCTGCTCTATTCTGATATAATAACAATACCAGCTCTATTCTGGTATAATAACAATACCAGCTCTATTCTGGTATAATAACAATACCAGCTCTATTCTGATGGCTGCTGTGTGAAATAGCAATACCAGCTCTATTCTGATATAATAACAATACCTGCTCTATTCTGATATAATAACAATACCAGCTCTATTCTGGTATAATAACAATACCATCTCTATTCTGATATAATAACAATACCAGCTCTATTCTGGTATAATAACAATACCAGCTCTATTCTGGTATAATAACAATACCAGCTCTATTCTGGTATAATAACAATACCATCTCTATTCTGGTATAAGAGAGAGAGGTACCGACGGTGAGGGAGAGAGAGGGTGAGAGAGAGGTAGCGACGTGAGGAGAGAAAGGGTGAGAGAGAGGTAGCGACGTGAGGAGAGAGAGAGGGTGAGAGAGAGGTAGCGACTTGAAAAGTGAGGGAGAGAGAGGAGAGGAACCGACGGTGAGGGGGAGAGAGGAGAGAGAGAGGTAGCGACTTGAAAAGAGAGGGAGAGAGAGGAGAGGAACCGACGGTGAGGGAGAGAGAGGAGAGAGAGAGGTAGCGACTTGAAAAGAGAGCGAGAGAGAGGAGAGGTACCGACGGTGAGGGAGAGAGAGGATGAGAGAGAGGTAGCGACTTGAAAAGAGATCGAGAGAGAGGAGAGGAACCGACGGTGAGGGAGAGAGATAGTGAGAGAGAGGTAGCGACGTGAGGAGAGAGAGGAGTGGTACCGACGGTGAGAGAGAGAGAGGATGAGAGAGAGGTAGCGACTTGAAAAGAGAGCGAGAGAGAGGAGAGGTACTGACGGTGAGGAGAGAGAGGGTGAGAGAGAGGTAGCAACGTGAGGAGAGAGAGAGAGATATGAAAGGGGGAGTGAAGCAGTGAAAGAAAAAAGAGAGACAGAGAGAGAAAGAGTACCCCTACTGTGAGGAAGAGAGATATGGAGACAGAGAGAGAAAGAGTACCCCTACTGTGAGGAAGAGAGATATGGAGACAGAGAGAGAAAGAGTACCCCTACTGTGAGGAAGAGAGATATGGAGACAGAGATGTAGAGAGGGAGCACTACAAGGTCACAGGGAATTGTGGCACGGTGGGAAGCATGATGTGCTCTCCTCGGGATGACCTTTACCCTCGCCTGACAACCACGCTTAGCTTCCTCCTACACCCAACACACAGATACGCACACACTCCTCTTCCGTCGCCAGCCAACCCATCACCTCGTTAGCTAGTGAGCTGGAAGCGCCATTCATTGGCCCAAATCTCCCATTTACCCAGCCAGCAGGTGGGCGGAACGGCATCTCAGCAGGCTATAGAACGACAGACTCTCACCTTTGTTCATGCGGTTAACATCTTGCACAGATTGGGGACACAGGTTCACAAATCACAGAGAACAGAGCAGAACAAGGCATCTCTGGTGTTTCACTGTTTATGTTACAGCTGCTATGAGTTATGCCCAGTGTAGTCTATGTAGGGGATAGTGGGGTAAGTTGAGACACCGTCGTTTCTGGGAATCCGTACACAAAATTAATAATTTGACCAAACATTTAGGAAGAGGTCATCATTTCATGGAGCCACTTGTAGCGGAAAAGTGGTGGGTGGCGTAATTTGAGCCGATGGTCGAAAATCTGATTATTATTATTATAGGATACACAACATCCTGTAATATATATAATACTCTATTTCCCTTACAGGAGTGATGCTCTCCCCTACTGAATGATAAAGACCAACTTCTGATTTGTTTTGTAATCTGAAATAATATAAAAGTTCCCTAAATAACCATTCTCTCTCCTGCACTCAGAGCCACATAGTCTGCCCCTATTGTTGTCATACTTGGTGCGAGCCCCCTCTCCTCTCCCTCCCTCCCTCCCTCTCCTCTCCCTCCCTCCCCCCCTCTCCTCTCCCTCCCTCCCTCCCTCTCCCGCTCCCTCCCTCCCCCTCTCTCTCCCTCCCTCCCTCCCCTCTCCTCTCCCTCCTCCTCCCCTCTCCTCTCCTCCCTCCTCCCCTCTCCTCTCCCCTCCCTCCCTCCCTCCCTCCCTCCCTCTCCTCTCCCTCCCCCCTCCCTCCCTCCCTCCCTCTCCTCTCCTCTCCCTCCCTCCCTCCCTCCTCCCTCCCTCCCTCCCTCCCTCCCTCCTCCCCTCTCCTCTCCCTCCCTCCCTCCCTCCCTCCCTCCCTACTCCCTCTCCTCTCCTCTCCCTCCCTCCCTCCCTCCCTCCCTCCCTCCCTCCCTCCCTCCCTCCCTCCCTCCCTCTCCCTCTCCTCTCCTCTCCTCTCTCTCCCTCCCTCCCTCCCTCCCTCCCTCCCTCCTCCTCCCTCCTCCTCCCTCCCTCCTCTCCTCTCCTCCTCCCTCCCTCCCTCCTCCCTCCCTCCCTCCCTCCCCCCTCCCTCCCCTCTCCTCTCCTCTCCCTCCCTCCCCTCCCTCCTCCCCTCTCCCTCCCTCCCTCCTCTCTCATCTCCTCTCCTCTCCTCTCCCTCTCCTCTCCTCTCCTCCTCCCTCCCTCCCTCCCTCCCTCCCTCCCTCCCTCCCTCCCTCCCTCCCTCCCTCCTCTCCTCTCCTCTCCTCTCCCTCCCTCCCTCCCTCCTCCCTCCCTCCCTCCCTCCCTGCCTCCCCTCTCCTCTCCTCTCCCCCTCCCTCCCTCCCTCCCTCCCTCCCTCCTCCCCTCTCCTCTCCCTCCCTCCTCCCTCCCTCCCTCCCTCCTCCCCTCTCCTCTCCTCTCCTCCTCTCCCTCCCTCCCTCCCTCCCTCCCTCCCTCCTCCCCTCTCCTCTCCCTCCCCCTCCTCCCCTCCCTCTCCCTCCCTCCCTCCCTCCTCCCCCTCCTCTCCTCTCCCTCCCTCCCTCCCTCCTCCCTCCCTCCCCTCTCCTCTCCTCTCCTCCCTCTCCTCTCCTCTCTCCTCCCTCTCCTCTCCCTCCCTCCCTCCCTCCCTCCCTCCCTCCCTCCCTCCCTCCTCTCCTCTCCTCTCCTCTCCTCTCCTCTCCTCCCCCTCCCTCCCTCCCTCCCTCCTCCCCTCCCTCCTCCCCCTCCCTCCCTCCCTCCCTCCCTCCCTCCCTCCCTCCCTCCCTCCCTCCTCTCCTCTCCTCTCCTCTCCTCTCCTCTCCTCTCCTCTCCTCTCCTCTCCTCCTCCCTCTCCCTCCCTCCCTCCCTCCCTCCTCCCCTCTCCTCTCCCTCTCCCTCCCTCCTCCCCCCCATCTCCTCCCCCCTCCCCCTCTCCTCTCCCCTTCCTCCTCCCCCATCTCCTCTCCCTCCCTCCTCCCCCCATCTCCATCCTTGTGCACTTAATCCCATGTCCAGTGGAGAGGGATGGAAGCCTGGGGGCCTGATTAGTGGTTGTGATGTTATCCCCAGAGTGGAGTAGCTTTTCTGAGGCCAAGTCAACCAGGCCCAGCCCAGAGAGCATACCGCCCAGGCCCAGTCCAGAGACCTTACCGCCCAGGCCCAGTCCAGAGAGCTTACCAACCAGGCCCAGCCCAGAGAGCTTACCAACCAGGCCCAGCCCAGAGAGCATACTGCCCAGGCCCAGTCCAGAGACCTTAACGCCCAGGCCCAGTCCAGAGAGCTTACCAACCAGGCCCAGCCCAGAGACCTACACCGCCCAGGCCCAGTCCAGAGACCTTAACGCCCAGGCCCAGTCCAGAGAGCTTACCAACCAGGCCCAGCCCAGAGAGCTTACCAACCAGGGCCAGCCCAGAGAACATATCACGGTGTGTGTTTATGTGAGGGGGTGGGCTGTACTCTAGTGGGACAGGACAGAAGAGCTGTCTCCCCACACAGCCTGGCCCCTCTCCCTCCCAACACGGTCTGGCCCCAAAACTTGCCCCAGCCTGGCCCTGCTCCCTCCCCGCACTGTCTGGCCCATCTCACTCATCACACAGCCTGGCCCCCAACTTGCCTGGCCCCTCTCCCTCCTCTCAACTAGCCTGGCCCCTCTCCCTATTCACAGAACCTGGCCCCAACATACCCTCTGCCTAGATTGGCTGGTCGCCCAGCTTGGCCCATACATCCCACAGCGTAGCCTGGCCTGGCTCGCCAGCCTGTCCCCAATATACCCCTTGCCTGGCTTGGCCGCCCAGTTGGCCCCAACATACCCCTTACCTAGACTGGCCCTCCAGCCCCAACATTTCCCCTGCCTAGCTTGGCCCCCAGCATAGCCCCTGCCTAGCCTGTCCTGGCCCCCACCTCTAACACTCTCTAGCCCCCCCCCCCCACACACACACACACACTGCTGGCCTGGTAAATGGCAGGACCAGTGGATTAGCGAGCTGTGGATGGATGATTTTATCCCAGGCAGCAGTCTGTTAGTGAACAATGAGGGCCGACCAGTACAGCAAGTTCCCTCCTCAAAAGCAGCATCCCAAATCCCCTCTGCTATCATATGGTCATTGAGAATGTGCCTATCGCTGAGTAAAGATGACAGAAGAATGGCTGTATAATTAAAGCAGGGGTTGTATCTTTATTTAACTAGGCAAGTCAGCTAAGAACACATTTTTTGTTGACAGCCTAGGAATAGTGGGTTAACTTCCTTGTTCAGGAGCAGAACGACATATTTTTACCTTGTTGGCTCGGAGATTCGATCTAGCAACCTTTCAGTTACAGGCCCAACGCTCTAACCAATAGGCTACCTGCCGCCTCTACACTCTAACCACTAGGCTACCTGCCACCTCTACACTCTAACCACTAGGCTACCTGCCACCTCTACACTCTAACCACTAGGCTACCCGCCACCTCTACACTCTAACCACTAGGCTACCTGCCTCTAACCAATAGGCTACCTGCCTCTAACCAATAGGCTACCCTGCCCCCTCTACACTCTAACCAATAGGCTACCTGCCACCTCTACACTCTAACCAATAGGCTACCTACCACCTCTACACTCTAACCAATAGGCTACCTGCCTCTAACCAATAGGCTACCCTGCCGCCTCTACACTCTAACCAATAGGCTACCTGCCACCTCTACACTCTAACCAATAGGCTACCCGCCACCTCTACACTCTAACCAATAGGCTACCTGCCTCTAACCAATAGGCTACCCGCCACCTCTACACTCTAACCAATAGGCTACCTGCCTCTAACCAATAGGCTACCCGCCACCTCTACACTCTAACCAATAGGCTACCTGCCTCTAACCAATAGGCTACCCGCCACCTCTACACTCTAACCAATAGGCTACCTGCCTCTAACCAATAGGCTACCCGCCACCTCTACACTCTAACCAATAGGCTACCTGCCTCTAACCAATAGGCTACCCTGCCCCCTCTACACTCTAACCAATAGGCTACCTACCACCTCTACACTCTAACCAATAGGCTACCTGCCACCTCTACACTCTAACCAATAGGCTACCTGCCACCTCTACACTCTAACCAATAGGCTACCTGCCCCCTCTACACTCTAACCACTAGGCTACCCTGCCGCCTCTACACTCTAACCACTAGGCTACCCTGCCGCCTCTACACTCTAACCAATAGGCTACCTACCACCTCTACACTCTAACCAATAGGCTACCTGCCACCTCTACACTCTAACCAATAGGCTACCTGCCACCTCTACACTCTAACCACTAGGGTACCTATCTCCTCTACACTCTAACCACTAGGCTACCCGCTGCCCCATTACACAGAGAAACTAATCTAACCAATAGGCTACCTGCCACCTCTACACTCTAACCACTAGGCTACCTACCACCTCTACACTCTAACCACTAGGCTACCTGCCACCTCTACACTCTAACCACTAGGCTACCCGCCACCTCTACACTCTAACCACTAGGCTACCTGCCACCTCTACACTCTAACCACTAGGCTACCTGCCACCTCTACACTCTAACCACTAGGCTACCCGCCACCTCTACACTCTAACCACTAGGCTACCTGCCACCTCTACACTCTAACCACTAGGCTACCCGCCACCTCTACACTCTAACCACTAGGCTACCTGCCACCTCTACACTCTAACCACTAGGCTACCCGCCACCTCTACACTCTAACCACTAGGCTAACCTGCCACCTCTACACTCTAACCACTAGGCTACCTACCTCCTCTACACTCTAACCACTAGGCTAAACTATGAAAATAAAAACAGAAATATTTACAACACAACCGACATTTGAGACAACTCAAACCCGCCAACCATGACGTCATCCCCAGACAAGAGGCATGGTTTACTACTTGTCCTTGCTTGGGGAAAAAGCTACTCTAGTGAAAATCAACAAACGTGTCCAACAACAAATGTGGTTTATAGCTTCTACTGGGATGTCAACCTAATATAGCTGTATAATACTATACTCTCCTGTGTGTTCATATACTTTAATATACTATACACATACTGTCCATAATATGTATACATCCAATCATATATATATATATATATATATATATATATATCATTTTAACCTACGTATTCTACAGATAGAATATATAGTATATCTACATACTATCCATAATGTCTATACATCCCATCACGTACACACACATATAGTTTATACTCCAGACTCCAACATTGCTCATCCTAATATTTCTATATTTCTTAATTCCATTCTTTAACTTTTAGATCTGTGTGTATTGTTGTGTATTGGTAGATATTACTGCACTTGTCGGAGATAGGGGAAATGCTTGTGTTCCTACACCTGCAATAACATCTGCTAAATATGTGAATGCAACCAATGCAATTTGATTTCGTCTGTTTTTGGTAAGTAGCTAACTTTTGATTATAGCTAGCTAGCTACATGTCATTATGTAATAGGCTATGCCGCTATGATAATAATCAAATAGTACTGATCGCATACTCCTATTTTGCAGATGTTATGGATGATGATGGTGCTAGGCTATAATGCTAGCACCATGATGATGATGGTGCTAGGCTATAATGCTAGGCTATAATGCTAGGCTATGATGCTAGGCTATAATGCTAGGCTAAGATGATAGGCTAAGATGATAGGCTATGATGCTAGGCTGTGATGCTAGGCTATGATGCTAGGTGAAGATGATAGGCTGTGATGCTAGGCTGTGACGCTAGGCTATGATGCTAGGCTATGATGCTAGGCTATGATGCTAGGCTATGATGCTAGGCTATGATGCTAGGCTGTGATGCTAGACTGTGATGGTAGACTGTGATGCTAGGCTATGACGCTAGGCTATGATGCTCTCCCGTAATGTGAAAGGAAGATTTACATAGCTAACATTGCAACTTTGATCCCTCCTCGAAACGTCAGCGCACAATCACTCAAACCTGACGACATGTTTGATGTCAAAATAAAATCCTCCCACACAGGTTATTCCTTTTCTTTGTCCATATATGGTGCGCTTGCAGGACTTTTATTATGACATGGGGTAAGCAGAGAGGAAGTTGGTTTACAACAGACCCATGTTTGGAAATTCTGTTTGGAAAGTCTGGGCCAGCAGCATTACCACTCTCCATCCCACTGTTGGCTTGCCTCTGAAGCTAAGCAGGATTGGTCCAGGGTGTTCCCTGAATGGGAGACGAGATGCTGCTGGCTCATTCATCCTCTCTGTAACTATTCCCCAGGTAAATGAGAAAGTGTTCTCAGTCAATTTACCTGGTAAAATAAGGGATAAAATACAATCATTATAGATTTTTCTCAAATTCCCCCGTCATAATGACCAACTTTCCTGACCGCTGGAGTAGTAATTTGAAATGGAATTGTATTTAACTTCTGGCTTCCTAGGGACTGTTAGTTATGGTATTTAACTTCTGGCTTCCTAGGGACTATTAGTTATTGTATTTAACTTCTGGCTTCCTAGGGACTGTTAGTTATTGTATTTAACTTCTGGCTTCCTAGAGACTGTTGGTTATTGTATTTAACTTCTGGCTTCCTAGGGACTGTTAGTTATGGTATTTAACTTCTGGCTTCCTAGGGACTATTAGTTATTGCATTTAACTTCTGGCTTCCTAGGGACTGTTAGTTATTGTATTTAACTTCTGGCTTCCTAGAGACTGTTGGTTATTGTATTTAACTTCTGGCTTCCTAGGGACTGTTGATTATTGTATTTAATTTAACTTCTGGCTTCCTAGGGACTGTTAGTTATTCTATTTAACTTCTGGCTTCCTAGGGACTGTTAGTTATTGTATTTAACTTCTGGCTTCTTAGAGACTGTTGGTGATTGTATTTAACTTCTGGCTTCCTAGGGACTGTTAGTTATTGTATTTAACTTCTGGCTTCCTAGGGACTGTTAGTTATTGTATTTAACTTCTGGCTTCCTAGGGACTGTTGGTTATTGTATTTAACTTCTGGCTTCCTAGGGACTGTTAGTTATTGTATTTAACTTCTGGCTTCCTTGGGACTGTTGATTATTGTATTTAACTTCTGGCTTCCTAGGGACTGTTGGTTATTGTATTTAACTTCTGGCTTCCTAGGGACTGTTAGTTATTGTATTTAACTTCTGGCTTCCTAGAGACTGTTGGTTATTGTATTTAACTTCTGGCTTCCTAGGGACTGTTAGTTATGGTATTTAACTTCTGGCTTCCTAGGGACTATTAGTTATTGCATTTAACTTCTGGCTTCCTAGGGACTGTTAGTTATTGTATTTAACTTCTGGCTTCCTAGAGACTGTTGGTTATTGTATTTAACTTCTGGCTTCCTAGGGACTGTTGATTATTGTATTTAATTTAACTTCTGGCTTCCTAGGGACTGTTAGTTATTCTATTTAACTTCTGGCTTCCTAGGGACTGTTAGTTATTGTATTTAACTTCTGGCTTCTTAGAGACTGTTGGTGATTGTATTTAACTTCTGGCTTCCTAGGGACTGTTAGTTATTGTATTTAACTTCTGGCTTCCTAGGGACTGTTAGTTATTGTATTTAACTTCTGGCTTCCTAGGGACTGTTGGTTATTGTATTTAACTTCTGGCTTCCTAGGGACTGTTAGTTATTGTATTTAACTTCTGGCTTCCTTGGGACTGTTGATTATTGTATTTAACTTCTGGCTTCCTAGGGACTGTTGGTTATTGTATTTAACTTCTAGCTTCCTAGGGACTGTTGGTTATTGTATTTAACTTCTGGCTTCCTAGAGACTGTTGGTTATTGTATTTAACTTCTAGCTTCCTAGGGACTGTTAGTTATTGTATTTAACTTCTGGCTTCCTAGGGACTGTTGGTTATTGTATTTAACTTCTGGCTTCCTAGGGACTGTTAGTTATTGTATTTAACTTCTGGCTTCCTAGGGACTGTTGGTTATTGTATTTAACTTCTGGCTTCCTAGGGACTGTTAGTTATGGTATTTAACTTCTGGCTTCCTAGGGACTATTAGTTATTGCATTTAACTTCTGGCTTCCTAGGGACTGTTAGTTATTGTATTTAACTTCTGGCTTCCTAGAGACTGTTGGTTATTGTATTTAACTTCTGGCTTCCTAGGGACTGTTGATTATTGTATTTAATTTAACTTCTGGCTTCCTAGGGACTGTTAGTTATTCTATTTAACTTCTGGCTTCCTAGGGACTGTTAGTTATTGTATTTAACTTCTGGCTTCTTAGAGACTGTTGGTGATTGTATTTAACTTCTGGCTTCCTAGGGACTGTTAGTTATTGTATTTAACTTCTGGCTTCCTAGGGACTGTTAGTTATTGTATTTAACTTCTGGCTTCCTAGGGACTGTTGGTTATTGTATTTAACTTCTGGCTTCCTAGGGACTGTTAGTTATTGTATTTAACTTCTGGCTTCCTTGGGACTGTTGATTATTGTATTTAACTTCTGGCTTCCTAGGGACTGTTGGTTATTGTATTTAACTTCTAGCTTCCTAGGGACTGTTGGTTATTGTATTTAACTTCTGGCTTCCTAGAGACTGTTGGTTATTGTATTTAACTTCTAGCTTCCTAGGGACTGTTAGTTATTGTATTTAACTTCTGGCTTCCTAGGGACTGTTGGTTATTGTATTTAACTTCTGGCTTCCTAGGGACTGTTAGTTATTGTATTTAACTTCTGGCTTCCTAGGGACTGTTGGTTATTGTATTTAACTTCTGGCTTCCTAGGGACTGTTGGTTATTGTATTTTTTTGCAACCCAATACAAGTGAACGCAACACTAATGTATGTTGTGGTGGTTGTATAGATCAGTCTATGTGTTATATTTCTATAGTAGTGGATGAGTGGTGTGGTGGTTGTATAGATCAGTCTATATATAGTATTTCTATAGTAGTGGATGAGTGGTGTGGTGGCTGTATAGATCAGTCTATGTGTTATATATCTATAGTAGTGGTGTGGTGGTTGTATAGATCAGTCTATGGGTTCTATTTCTATAGTAATGGCTGAGTGGTGTGGTGGTTATATAGATCAGTCTATGGGTTATATTTCTATAGTAGTGGCCGAGCGTTGTGATGGCTGTATAGATCAGTCTACGGGTTATATTTCTACGGTAGTGTTGTGGTGTTTGTATAGATCAGTCTATGTGTTATATTTCTATGGTAGTGTTGTGGTGTTTGTATAGATCAGTCTATGGGTTCTATTTCTATAGTAGTGGCTGAGTGGTGTGGTGTTTGTATAGATCAGTCTATGGGTTCTATTTCTATAGTAGTGGCTGAGTGGTGTGGTGGCTGTATAGATCAGTCTATGGGTTATATTTCTACGGTAGTGTTGTGGTGTTTGTATAGATCAGTCTATGTGTTCTATTTCTATAGTAGTGGCTGAGTGGTGTGGTGGTTATATAGATCAGTCTATGGGTTATATTTCTATAGTAGTGGCTGACTGGTGTGGTGGCTGTATAGATCAGTCTACGGGTTATATTTCTACGGTAGTGTTGTGGTGTTTGTATAGATCAGTCTATGTGTTATATTTCTATGGTATTGGTGTGGTGGCTGTATAGATCAGTCTACTGGTTATATTTCTATAGTAGTGGCTGAGTGGTGTGGTGGTTGTATAGATCAGTCTATGTGTTATATTTCTATAGTAGTGGCTGAGCGGTGTGGTGGTTCTATAGATCAGTCTTGTTATTCCTGAGCTATAAGAACAGACCAGATTGGGTGATGGGATTAAAACCAGCTGGATCCTAAGATCACAACCAGCCCAAACAGCTGGCAGGGACAGGACCTCTCAGCAGGGTGCGTGTGGACCGACTGACTGCATTACTGCAGCAGAAGCACACTTTAACAGGCTTTTAGGGCCAAGAGGGAAATTAAGGTGATATTTTAGAGCCAAGAGCCTCTTGATACATGCTGAAAATATAAGATGTGTCACTGTCATGCATTAGACCTGCTTAAGATGTGTCATTAGATGGAACTATAGTCATCTGATCCTGATACTCATCTTGCAAAAAAACAACTATCGTAGTTATGTCACGTAAACTGACACATTAGTTGTACGTTATCTTGAGATATGACTTATATCGAAAGGCATTCAAAAAGGCATTTCACCTAAATAAAAACCAAATATATTTTTTAACTTCAATCAAAAAACAAGAACTGAGTCATATTTTATCTTAATATGATTGTGTCTGAACAGTATTACAGTTTCTCTTTCTGAAAGAGTCCTATAGCTTTCTGTCTGTTTCATGAGCTTCACCTGAGCTGATCAAGTAGTGAGTCAGTATTAAAGCAGACGAACCCCAATTGGGGGAGAAAAGGTAAATGAATCTACCCTGAAAAGACTCCCAAAGCTTTTCCAATACGAACCCCCCCCCCCCCCCCCAAAAAAAAACTAAAAACTAAATAAAATAGAACACTGAAACAAACACACACCCACACGCAAACAGTAGAAAGAAAGAAAAATACTGTAGATAAATCTCTCTACTTCTGTCATCTGCTGCCTGGCTTGACGCTCCCTGAGAGGCGAGCGGCAGAGGGAGAGAGAGAGAGAAAGAGAGCTAGAGAGAGCTAGAGAGAGAGAGAGAGAGACAGAGGGAGAGAGAGAGAGAGAGAGAGATACAGAGGGAGGGAGAGAGAGAGAGAGAGAGAGAGGGAGAGAGAGAGAGAGAGAGAGCTAGAGAGATAGAGAGAGAGAGAGAGAGAGAGAGAGCTAGAGAGATAGAGAGAGAGAGCTAGAGAGAGATAGAGAGAGAGAGATAGAGAGAGATAGAGAGAGAGAGAGAGAGGGAGAGAGAGAGAGAGAGCTAGAGAGATAGATAGAGAGAGAGAGAGATAGAGAGAGCTAGAGAGAGAGAGAGAGCTAGAGAGAGAGAGAGAGAGAGAGAGCTAGAGAGAGAGAGAGAGAGCTAGAGAGAGAGAGAAGGAAAGAGAGAGGGGAGATTATGTTTAAGCTAAATGGAGCACTTACATTTTTTATTTTTTTAATCCTGCAGCTAGGCCTAATCTAATTTCATCCTCCACAATGTATTTTTATGCTGGCTCCACATGGGATTATAGTGGTACTGCAATGGGTTTTTGTAGGCCATTTGACAGCAGAGCCAGACAAGCCAGAGAAGCATCTGTGGAGATGTGTAGTATAGTGTGTTGTGTGTGTGTTGTGTGTGTGTTCAGAGACAGACAAAAGATCATCATGGGTTTGATCTCAACACTGGGAGGTCTTATGGCATGCCAAACATACACCAAATATGCATCATGTGTTGTTATAGTGGTCGTCATCCCTATGAAGGTGGAAAGCTTCAAGTTCCTCGGCGTACACATCACTGACAAACTGAAATGTTCTACCCATGGCAGCTGCACCGACCGCAACCGCAGGGCTCTCCAGATGGTGGTGTGGTCTGCCGAACGCATCACCGGCCACACTACCTGCCCTCCAGGACACCTACAGCAGCCGATGTCACAGGAAGGCCAAAAAGATCATCAAGGACAACAACCACCCGAGCCACTGCCTGTTCACCCCGCTATCATCCAGAAGGGGAGGTCAGTACAGGTGCATCAACGCTGGGACGGAGAGACTGAAAAACAGCTTCTATCTCAAGGTCATCAGACTGTTAAATAGACATCACTAGCACATTAGAGGCTGCTGCCCTGTATCCAAACACTGGAAATCACTGGTCACTTGAATAATGTTAACATATCAAGGGGCATTACTCATCTCATATGTACACACTGTATTCTATTCTACTGTCTCTTAGTCTATGCCGCTCTGACATTACTCATCTCATATGTACACACTGTATTCTATTCTACTGTCTCTTAGTCTATGCCGCTCTGACATTACTCATCTCATATGTACACACTGTATTCTATTCTACTGTCTCTTAGTCTATGCCGCTCTGACATTACTCATCTCATATGTACACACTGTATTCTATTCTACTGTCTCTTAGTCTATGCCGCTCTGACATTACTCATCTCATATGTACACACTGTATTCTATTCTACTGTCTCTTAGTCTATGCCTCTCTGACATTACTCATCTCATATGTACACACTGTATTCTATTCTACTGTCTCTTAGTCTATGCCGCTCTGACATTACTCATCTCATATGTACACACTGTATTCTATTCTACTGTCTCTTAGTCTATGCCGCTCTGACATTACTCATCTCATATGTACACACTGTATTCTATTCTACTGTCTCTTAGTCTATGCCGCTCTGACATTGCTCATTCATGTATTTATATATTCTTAATTCCATTCCTTTACTTAGATTTGTGTATTGGGTATACGTTGTGCAAATTATGGGGCGGCAGGGTAGCCTAGTGGTTAGAGCGTTGGACTAGTAACCGAAAGGTTGCAAGTTCGAATCCCCGAGCTGACAAGGTTCAAATCTGTCGTTCTGCCCCTGAAAAGGCAGTTAACCCACTGTTCCTAGGCCGTCATTGAAAATAAGAATTTGTTCTTTAACTGACTTGCCTGGTTAAATAAAGGTAAAATAAAAAAATAAAAAATGAGATATTACTGAGAGGTAGAAACACAAGCATTTCGCTACACCCGCAATAACATCTGCTAATCACGTGTATGTGACCAATACAATTAGATGTGTGTCCTGTATTGTTTCGCGATCCCAGCCCACCTGGAATTCAAGGTACGCTAAAGAAAAAACTCAAATTTTTCAACAGATTTGTAATTGTATCTGAACCCAGGTCAGGTGTTAGCAGGCCTACATTTTAACCATCCCTTTTAAAAGACAAAAGAGTCAACACAGTGTCCTCATTAAACTCCTCATTGGGGCGGCAGGTAGCCTAGTGGTTAGAGTGTAGAGGCGGCAGGGTAGCCTAGTGGTTAGAGTGTAGAGGCGGCAGGGTAGCCTAGTGGTTAGAGTGTAGAGGTGGGAGGGTAGCCTAGTGGTTAGAGTGTAGAGGCGGCAGGGTAGCCTAGTGGTTAGAGTGTAGAGGCGGCAGGGTAGCCTAGTGGTTAGAGTGTAGAGGCGGCAGGGTAGCCTAGTGGTTAGAGTGTAGAGGCGGCAGGGTAGCCTAGTGGTTAGAGTGTAGAGGCGGCAGGGTAGCCTAGTGGTTAGAGTGTAGAGGCGGCAGGGTAGCCTAGTGGTTAGAGTGTAGAGGTGGGAGGGTAGCCTAGTGGTTAGAGTGTAGAGGCGGCAGGGTAGCCTAGTGGTTAGAGTGTAGAGGCGGCAGGGTAGCCTAGTGGTTAGAGTGTAGAGGCGGCAGGGTAGCCTAGTGGTTAGAGTGTAGAGGCGGCAGGGTAGCCTAGTGGTTAGAGTGTAGAGGAGGCAGGGTAGCCTAGTGGTTAGAGTGTAGAGGCGGCAGGGTAGCCTAGTGGTTAGAGAGTTGGACGAACCCCCTGAGCTGACAAGGTACAAATCTGTTGTTCCGCCCCCTGAACAAGGCAGTTAAACCCACTGTTCCTAGGCCGTCATTGAAAGTAAGAATGTGTTCTTTAACTGACTTGCCTGGTTAAATAAAGGTAAAATAAAATAAATAAAAACAAAGACCAGAGAAAAATCAAATAAAATTAAAATAAAAAACCTTGTGACCTTTTTTGCGACCCGTTCGCCAGGTCTTCAATGTGTGTCTCAGTTGGTAGAGGATGACGCTAACAAACGTCAGGGTTCTGGGTTCGTTTCCCACAGAGGGGGGACCCCAGTATGTATGCGCTCTGGAGCATCTGCTAATGGATTACAATGTCCTGCCCAAGGCAGACCCTAACCACGACAGAAGGCTTCTACCTCAAGGTTTAATGTCTACTGAAGAGCTTTACCACATACAGAGAGGGTGAGGTCATTGAGCTCTTAGCGAGATGCTCTCAGATGATACAGATTTAGACTTTCACTGGTTGTTAAGCAGATGACAAAAAAAAGACAATACCTGCTTGTTCCTAAGCTGGGGCTCGTGCTGCGACAACACAGTGCAGTAGAAGCCACTCACAAAGACAGTCATGTTAAACACAGACTAATGTTAAATACAGACTAATGATAAATACAGACTAATGTTAAATACAGACTAATGATAAACACAGACAGTAGTGATAAATACAGACGGTAATGAAAAACACAGACAGTAATGTTTAACACAGACTGTAATGATAAACACAGACAGTAATGTTTAACACAGAGAGTAATGATAAACACAGACAGTAATGTTTAACACAGACAGTAATGTTTAACACAGAGAGTAATGATAAACACAGACAGTAATGTTTAACACAGAGAGTAATGATAAACACAGACAGTAATGTTTAACACAGACAGTAATGTTTAACACAGACTGTAATGATAAACACAGACAGTAATGTTTAACACAGACAGTAATGTTTAACACAGAGAGTAATGATAAACACAGACAGTAATGTTTAACACAGAGAGTAATGATAAACACAGACAGTAATGTTTAACACAGACAGTAATGTTTAACACAGACAGTAATGATAAACACAGACAGTAATGTTTAACACAGACAGTATTGTTAAACACAGACATTATTGATAAACACAGACAGTTCAGATGCGTGGTTGACAAGTTGCCGTAATGAGATAGCTAGCCTCGGTTCTTGGGTTAGCTGAGGTTTGACACACTACAGTGCACAGCACAAAAAATACCATTATTTAATGAAATGTTGCTGTTCTTGGGAAAGCATGAGCCAAGGACAAATTTAATTAATTTGTAGATATGTTTTTTTTTTTTTTTTTTTTTTTTGGGGGGGAAACAGCAGTTTCCTAATCCTTGTTTTTCTTCATTAGTAGTTACCGTTGTACTACAGGACCAAGCAAATACACTCACAATGTCATCAAATCTCATAACACATTGACATGGTACACTCTGCATTGTAAAATCTCCATTACAGTAAAACCCCACTGCGTTCCCATCTCAGCCTCCACCGACCAACCGGCCTGGTGTTAAAACACAGTGTAGCTGGCCGTCACGCTCCACTAAGCACATTTCCCCTGAAAAATGGAGGAGAGAGAGAGCACAAAACGACTTGTTCTCTCCCACTCAAGGGGCTAGCTAGCTAATGGATGCCGCCTTGCTTCTGTGTGTGTGTGTGTGTGTGTGTGTGTGTGTGTGTGTGTGTGTGTGTGTGTGTGTGTGTGTGTGTGTGTGTGTGTGTGTGTGTGTGTGTGCGTGCCTGCGTCCGTGGTGTGTGTGTGCGCCCAGGGGGTTGAGCAGCAGGTTAAAACTGTTTATACAGTGATAAAAAGATGTACTGTCAGATAACACTATGTAGTGAGTCAATATTTGACCAGTGGGGGGACAAGAATACGAGACGAGCTGGTAGTCAGGCAGGATGCCATTAAGCCTGCATGTATCACAGCACCTTACTTCCTCCCACTGTCAGACCTGCATTCCTCAGTCTCACAGCATTACCAGGCAAGGTGCGTGTGTGTCAGCGTGTGCGTGTGTGTGCGTGTGTCAACGTGTGTGTTTCAACGTGTGTGTGTTTGTGTTTCAACGTGTGTGTCAAAGTATGTTTGTGTCTATGTGTGTGTGTGTGTGTGTCAACGTGTGTGTGTGTCAACGTGTGTGTCAACGTGTGTGTTGCTGTGTGTGTGTGTGTGTTGCTGTGTGTGTGTGTGTGTGTCAACGTGTGTGTTGCTGTGTGTGTGTGTGTGTGAGTGTCAACGTGTGTGTTGCTGTGTGTGTGTGTGAGTGTGTGTGTGTTGCTGTGTGTGTGTGTCAACGTGTGTGTGTGTGTGTGTGTGTTGCTGTGTGTGTGTGTGTGTGTGTGTGTGTGTTGCTGTGTGTGTGTGTGAGTGTGTGTGTTGCTGTGTGTGTGTGTCAACGTGTGTGTGTGTGTGTGTCAGGGTAAGTACATAGAGTCCAGTGTGTGTTTATAGAGTCAGGAGAGCTTGTAGTGACTTCCATTTGACCATAACCACTGTCTGAAGCAGGGTTGTTTCCCACTCGTACACAATTAAAGTTCCAAGCTGCAAAAAGCGGGAGAACCAGGGAACAAACAAACAAAACTAATATATTTTTTTCTTTAGATCTAACAAAAACAACTTTCCGATCAACTTTAATATTATTATATAAATACCTAAATATTAATATATGATATTTTATATTATGTTATCAAAAGACTATACCGCTACTACATCTAGCTAGAACTCCTCCCTCTGAAGGCTTCCTCCATTTATCTTGTGACTTGCCACAGTACAATGAATTGGCAATAGGGGGAGCCATATTCCAAGAGACACTAAACAGTGAACAAAAATATAAATTCAACATGTGAAGTGTTGGTCCCATGTTTCATGGGCTGAAATAAAAATATCCCAGAAATGTTCCATATTTTACAAAAAAAAGCTTATTTTTCTCAAATGTTGTGCAACAAACTCTGTAAGTGAGCATTTCTCAATTGGCAACATAATCCACCCACCTGACGGGTGTTGCATATCAATCATTGGATTAAATAGCATAATCATTACACAGGTGCACCTTGTGCTTGAGACAATAAAAAAGCTACTCTAAAATGTGCAGTTTTTGTCACACAATTCAATACCACAGATGTCTCAAGTGTTAAGGGGGTGTACAAATGCCACGCTGACTGCCGGGATGTTCACCATGGCATGTGTGGGCGAGAGTGCCCCCATCGTGGAAGTGGGGTTATGGTATGGGCATGTATAAGCTATGGACAACAAACACAATTGCATTTCATCGATGGCAATTTGAATGCACAAGGCCCATTGTCGTGCCATTCATCCTCACGCCATCACGTCATGATAATGCACGGCCCCATTTTCGCCAGGATCTGTACACAATTCCTGGAAGCTTCCATGGTCTGCATACTCACCAGACGTGTCACCCATTGAGCACGTTTGGGATGCTCTGGATCGTCGTGTACGACAGCGCGTTCCAGTTTCCCGCCAAAATCCAGCAACTTCACACAGCCATTGAAGAGGAGTGGGACAACATTCCACAGGCCACAATCAACAGCCTGATTAACATTATGAGAAGGAGATGTATCGCACTGCATGAGGCAAATGGTGGTCACACCAGATACTGACTGGTTTTCAGATTTATTTTAAAGTGTCTGTGTCCAACAGATGCATATCCCAGTCATGTGAAATCCATAGATTAGGACCTAATGAATTAATTTAATATGAATGATTTCCTGATATGAACTGTAAATCTTTGAAATTGTTGCATGTCGTGTTTATATTTTTGTTCAGTGTAGTCAATCAGGTAAGGATCATAAATCATAAGTACACATGATTTTATCTCTTTTTTAATGTAATTTTAATAAACATTTTCGTGGTATCCAATTGTTTAGTATCTTGTCTCATCGCTACAACTCCCGTACGGGCTCCGGAGAGACGAAGGTTGAAAGTCATGCGTCCTCCGATACACAACCCAACCAAGTCGCACTGCTTCTTAACACAGCACACATCCAACCCGGAAGCCAGCCGCACCAATGTGTCGGTGGAAACACCGTGCACCTGGCAACCTTGGTTAGCGCGCACTGCGCCCGGCCCGACACAGGAGTCGCTCGTGCGCAATGAGACAAGGACTAGGAACCCGAAAGGTTGCAAGATCGTATCCCCGAGCTGACAAGGTAAAAATCTGTCATTCTGCCCCTGAACAAGGCAGTTCCTGAACAGTTCACACTGTTCCTAGGCCGTCATTGAAAATAAGAATTTGTTAAATGACTTGCCTATTTAGACAAAGGTAAAAAAAAAAAATGAATGAGAGCACCAGCTGTTGTAATCACACTCTCCTTAGCCAATGTGCGCAAGACCTTTTTAAACAAGACCATCTTCACTGACCTGTAATACCTACATGTTTCAAGCAGACCAACATAGTCCCAACATAGTCCCAACATAGTCCCAACATAGTCCCTGTTCCCAAGAACACTAAGGTAACCTGACTGCCCTGTAAGCACCAACATCGGTAGCCATGAAGTGCTTTGAAAGCTGGGCTTGGCCATCAACACCATCATCCTTCATACCGACCCAACAGATCCACAGATGATGCACTCCACACTGCCCTTTCCCACCTGGACAAAAGGTACACCTATGGGGTTATGGTATGGGCAGGTATAAGCTATGGACAACAAACACAGCTCAGCGTTCAACACCATAGTGCCCTCAAAGCTCATTACTAAGCTAAGGACCCTGGGACGAAACACCTCCCTCTGCAACTGGATCCTGGACTTCCTGACAGGCCGCCCCCAGGTGGTAAGGGTAGGCAACAACACATCTGCCACGTTGATCCTCAACACAGGTGCCCGTCAGGGGTGCATGCTTAGTCCCCTCCTGTACTCCCTGTTCACCCACGACTGCACGACTCCAACACCATCATTAAGTTTGCTGATGACACAATGGTGGTAGAGGCCTGATCACAGACAACGCTGAGACAACCTATAGGGAGGAGGTCAGAGAACTGGCAGTGTGGTGTGGATAACAACCTCTCCCTCAATGTGAGCAAGACAAAGGATATGATCTTGGAATACAGAAAAAGACGGGCCGAAAACGTCCAGAGAGTTTCAAGTTCCTTGGTGTCCACATCACCAACGTACTATCATGGTCCAAACACACCAAGACAGTCGTGAAGAGGGTAAGACGACACCTTTTCCCTTCTCGAGACTGAAAAGATTTGACGTGGGTCCCCAGATCTTCAAAAAGTTACACTGCTGCACCATTGAGAGCATCCTGACCGGTTGCTATGGTAACTGCTCGTTATCCGACCGTGAGGCACTACAGAGGGCAGTGCATACAGCCCAGCCAAGACATCCAGGACCTCTATACTAGGCAGAGGAAGGCCTAAAATATTGTCAAAGACCCAAGTCATAGACTGTTCTCTCTGGTACCTTACGGCAAGTGGTACCGGAGTGCCAAGTCATAGACTGTTCTCTCTGGTACCTTACGGCAAGCGGTACCGGAGTGCCAAGTCTAGGTCCTTAACAGCTTTTACTCCCTATAAGACTGCTGGACAATGAATCAAATGGTAAACAGCACAATCTCAAACACTGTCATTCCAAAAAAAAAAGGTCACCCATTGTAGGAGAGAATGAAAATTGGTGATTGGTGATTGGTTGGAAGGGTTTTCATGGTAGAGTGGTGATTGGTTGGAAGGGTTTTCATGGTAGAGTGGTGATTGGTTGGAAGGGTTTTCATGGTAGAGTGGTGATTGGTTGGAAGGGTTTTCATGGTAGAGTGGTGATTGGTTGGAAGGGTTTTCATGGTAGAGTGGTGATTGGTTGGAAGGGTTTTCATGGTAGAGTGGTGATTGGTTGGAAGGGTTTTCATGGTAGAGTGGTGATTGGTGATTGGTTGGAAGGGTTTTCATGGTAGAGTGGTGATTGGTTGGAAGGGTTTTCATGGTAGAGTGGTGATTGGTTGGAAGGGTTTTCATGGTAGAGTGGTGATTGGTTGGAAGGGTTTTCATGGTAGAGTGGTGATTGGTTGGAAGGGTTTTCATGGTAGAGTGGTGATTGGTTGGAAGGGTTTTCATGGTAGAGTGGTGATTGGTTGGAAGGGTTTTCATGGTAGAGTGGTGATTGGTTGGAAGGGTTTTCATGGTAGAGTGGTGATTGGTTGGAAGGGTTTTCATGGTAGAGTGGTGATTGGTTGGAAGGGTTTTCATGGTAGAGTGGTGATTGGTTGGAAGGGTTTTCATGGTAGAGTGGTGATTGGTTGGTTGGTAAGTGGTGATTGGTTGGAAGGGTTTTCATGGTAGAGTGGTGATTGGTTGGAAGGGTTTTCATGGTAGAGTGGTGATTGGTTGGAAGGGTTTTCATGGTAGAGTGGTGATTGGTTGGAAGGGTTTTCATGGTAGAGTGGTGATTGGTTGGAAGGGTTTTCATGGTAGAGTGGTGATTGGTTGGAAGGGTTTTCATGGTAGAGTGGTGATTGGTTGGAAGGGTTTTCATGGTAGAGTGGTGATTGGTTGGAAGGGTTTTCATGGTAGAGTGGTGATTGGTTGGAAGGGTTTTCATGGTAGAGTGGTGATTGGTGATTGGTTGGAAGGGTTTTCATGGTAGAGTGGTGATTGGTTGGAAGGGTTTTCATGGTTGAGTGGTGATTGGTGATTGGTTGGAATGGTTTTCATGGTAGAGTGGTGATTGGTGATTGGTTGGAATGGTTTTCATGGTAGAGTGGTGATTGGTGATTGGTTGGAATGGTTTTCATGGTAGAGTGGTGATTGGTGATTGGTTGGAAGGGTTTTCATGGTAGAGTGGTGATTGGTTGGAAGGGTTTTCATGTTAGAGTGGTGATTGGTGATTGGTTGAAGGGTTTTCATGGTAGAGTGGTGATTGGTTGGAAGGGTTTTCATGGTAGAGTGGTGATTGGTTGGAAGGGTTTTCATGGTAGAGTGGTGATTGGTTGGAAGGGTTTTCATGGTAGAGTGGTGATTGGTTGGAAGGGTTTTCATGGTAGAGTGGTGATTGGTTGGAAGGGTTTTCATGGTAGAGTGGTGATTGGTTGGAAGGGTTTTCATGGTAGAGTGGTGATTGGTTGGAAGGGTTTTCATGGTAGAGTGGTGATTGGTTGGAAGGGTTTTCATGGTAGAGTGGTGATTGGTTGGAAGGGTTTTCATGGTAGAGTGGTGATTGGTTGGAAGGGTTTTCATGGTAGAGTGGTGATTGGTTGGAAGGGTTTTCATGGTAGAGTGGTGATTGGTTGGAAGGGTTTTCATGGTAGAGTGGTGATTGGTTGGAAGGGTTTTCATGGTAGAGTGGTGATTGGTTGGAAGGGTTTTCATGGTAGAGTGGTGATTGGTGATTGGTTGGAAGGGTTTTCATGGTAGAGTGGTGATTGGTTGGAAGGGTTTTCATGGTAGAGTGGTGATTGGTTGGAAGGGTTTTCATGGTAGAGTGGTGATTGGTTGGAAGGGTTTTCATGGTAGAGTGGTGATTGGTTGGAAGGGTTTTCATGGTAGAGTGGTGATTGGTTGGAAGGGTTTTCATGGTAGAGTGGTGATTGGTTGGAAGGGTTTTCAAGTGGTGATTGGTTGGAAGGGTTTTCATGGTAGAGTGGTGATTGGTTGGAAGGGTTTTCATGGTAGAGTGGTGATTGGTTGGAAGGGTTTTCATGGTAGAGTGGTGATTGGTTGGAAGGGTTTTCATGGTAGAGTGGTGATTGGTTGGAAGGGTTTTCATGGTAGAGTGGTGATTGGTTGGAAGGGTTTTCATGGTAGAGTGGTGATTGGTTGGAAGGGTTTTCATGGTAGAGTGGTGATTGGTTGAAGGGTTTTCATGGTAGAGTGGTGATTGGTTGAAGGGTTTTCATGGTAGAGTGGTGATTGGTTGGAAGGGTTTTCATGGTAGAGTGGTGATTGGTTGGAAGGGTTTCATGGTAGAGTGGTGATTGGTTGGAAGGGTTTTCATGGTAGAGTGGTGATTGGTGATTGGTTGGAAGGGTTTTCATGGTAGAGTGGTGATTGGTTGGAAGGGTTTTCATGGTTGAGTGGTGATTGGTGATTGGTTGGAATGGTTTTCATGGTAGAGTGGTGATTGGTGATTGGTTGGAATGGTTTTCATGGTAGAGTGGTGATTGGTGATTGGTTGGAATGGTTTTCATGGTAGAGTGGTGATTGGTGATTGGTTGGAAGGGTTTTCATGGTAGAGTGGTGATTGGTTGGAAGGGTTTTCATGTTAGAGTGGTGATTGGTGATTGGTTGGAAGGGTTTTCATGGTAGAGTGGTGATTGGTTGGAAGGGTTTTCATGGTAGAGTGGTGATTGGTTGGAAGGGTTTTCATGGTAGAGTGGTGATTGGTTGGAAGGGTTTTCATGGTAGAGTGGTGATTGGTTGGAAGGGTTTTCATGGTAGAGTGGTGATTGGTTGGAAGGGTTTTCATGGTAGAGTGGTGATTGGTTGGAAGGGTTTTCATGGTAGAGTGGTGATTGGTTGGAAGGGTTTTCATGGTAGAGTGGTGATTGGTTGGAAGGGTTTTCATGGTAGAGTGGTGATTGGTTGGAAGGGTTTTCATGGTAGAGTGGTGATTGGTTGGAAGGGTTTTCATGGTAGAGTGGTGATTGGTTGGAAGGGTTTTCATGGTAGAGTGGTGATTGGTTGGAAGGGTTTTCATGGTAGAGTGGTGAGAGGAGAAAAAAACATCACGTATGGGTTATATGCAGCTGTTTAAAGTCTCCTCACTTCTCAGTCTTACTTATAGAGTAGCCAGTGACTTTATATGAAAGAGGTATAGTCTGTCAACGTGAATTATATGACTCTATTATTTATTTTATTTAAATAAATTAAATTCCTAAGAAATATTCCTATTACATCCAGTGACTTTATATCAGGTTCTAGAAATATGAAAGAGGTATAGTATGTCAAGGTGAATTATATGACTCTATTATTTATTTTATTTAAATAAATTAAATTAAATATTCCTAAGAAATATTCCTAGAAGGAATAACAGTGATCAGATTCATCTATTTTTTTTAGGGGAGATTTCCATTCCCACAAACACCTTATTTTGAACAGCCACACTCTGAGACACACGCGTTCAAGACGGGAGACGGGCTCCCAATAACAGTTTGAGAATATTGAAAGGGAAATGTGTGTGTGGTTGGTATTCGCCGTGTGGCAGGTCACAGGATGATGGTGACAAAATAAAGTGATTTTTTTTAAAATTCTGCCTGACAACACAAACCTGCTCATTCCCGGGGCAAGTGACAACAAAAAAATGAAGAACTTGTCGGAGTAGTGGGGTGCGCGCACGTACACACACACACAGCTGTCCAACCTTGTCATCTCGGGCATGGTGGGGTCACTTTATTATAAAATGTAAAAACCCAGTCAGTTTTATTTAATCAGCTGAAAGGGCAAAGTGTTTCCACATCATTAATCAAGA
Source organism: Oncorhynchus nerka (assembly GCF_034236695.1). Classification (NCBI taxonomy): domain Eukaryota; kingdom Metazoa; phylum Chordata; class Actinopteri; order Salmoniformes; family Salmonidae; genus Oncorhynchus; species Oncorhynchus nerka. The sequence goes on from NW_027038786.1 coordinate 27,938, forward strand.
GCTCTTTCTCCCAGGGGGTTCAGTGTGCTCCATGCACCACACACACACACACACATACTCTATCACGCACGCACGCACGCACACACACACACACACGCTATCACGCGCGCATACACACACACATGCTATCACGCACGCACGCACACACACACACATGTGTACACATACACACACGCACGCACTAGCAAACACATGCACACACACACACACGCTATTACGCACACGCACACATGATATGCTCACACGCATGCACACACACACAAACACGCCCAACAGCATGCACGCAAACACACACGCATGCTCACACACACACACACTTACACATGCTCACAATACACCTGTCATTAGGAGAACAAAGCAGAGGAGGAGGAGGAGTCTCACAGAGGAGGAGGAGGAGTCTCACAGAGGAGGAGGAGTCTCACAGAGGAGGAGTCTCACAGAGGAGGAGGAGGAGTCTCACAGAGGAGGAGGAGGAGTCTCACAGAGGAGGAGGAGGAGTCTCACAGAGAGAGCCAATGGTTTCCCAACTGAGGATTTAATTTGAATTTACCCACTCGCCACAGGAAGCATCATTTGAATTGAATTGTAATTAAAGGAAAGAGGAATTTCATTCGACAAATAATATATATATATATATTTTTTTACAATCACTTTGGCAATAATTTCAGAACCTTGTGGTCCTTTTTCTAAACTCAAAACGGTCATCACTTGTAACACAGGCTGTCCAATGTTCAAAACATTGCATTGTGTATTTTAAAGAAACCTTGCACTTACAGAATCATTGGTTCAAATAACTAATTTATCATGAAATACCATAGGAATATTCATTTAGATCACCCACACACAAGATACCGATTGGTTCACTGTGTAGTTGTTCGTACAATCATAAAAAATTGTAGTACAAAATATGTGATACGTTTCATTATGGTACTACATGTAAATACATCACTGTAAAAGGACTAGTAGAGAGAATACTACAGCCTCAGTGGAATCAATCTGAAATGTTTTGATGAAATACAATAAAATCACAACATAGGTTTCTTTGAATCAAAGCAAAAAACTACAGTAAAACAACTGCAGTGTTCCTCACCTGGCTTGCTGTAAAAAGTTAAACAAAGGATGGATTTGACTCTTTGAATCTTTTTTTGAACCTTCGGGCGAATCCAGGCCTGACGCTGGTCTGCCGTGATGTCACTGCACGCGTCGTCATCCATGGACTGGATGACGCGGTTGATCTTCTGAGATTTGGTTGAATCATTGTAGCTGCCTCAGTCACATGATTTACGACATGGTCTAGAACTATTGCTCGGATTTCATTGAACACTTTGCTGTTGCTGCCGCTGTCTTGGCTCACGGCCTTGTCCTCTACCACGTTCCCCCACACCTCTCAGACGAGTCCCACAACCACCTCTCAGAAGGGATGCTTGCCCTCTACCACACCTCTCAGACGAGTCCCACGACCACCTCTCAGAAGGGATGCTTGTCCTCTACCACACCTCTCAGACGAGTCCCACGACCACCTCTCAGAAGGGATGCTTGTCCTCTACCACACCTCTCAGACGAGTCCCACGACCACCTCTCAGAAGGGATGCTTGTCCTCTACCACACCTCTCAGACGAGTCCCACGACCACCTCTCAGAAGGGATGCTTGTCCTCTACCACACCTCTCAGACGAGTCCCACGACCACCTCTCAGAAGGATGCTTGTCCCTCTACCACACCTCTCAGAAGGGCTCGTCCCCTGCCACACCTCTCAGATGAGTCCCACGACCACCTCTCAGAAGGGGTTCTCGTCCCCTGCCACACCTCTCAGACGAGTCCCACGACCACCTCTCAGAAGAGATGCTTGTCCTCTACCACACCTCTCAGACGAGTCCCACGACCACCTCTCAGAAGGGATGCTTGTCCTCTACCACACCTCTCAGACGAGTCCCACGACCACCTCTCAGAAGGGATGCTTGTCCTCTACCACACCTCTCAGACGAGTCCCACGACCACCTCTCAGAAGAGATGCTTGTCCTCTACCCTACCTCTCAGACGAGTCCCACGACCACCTCTCAGAAGGGGTTCTCGTCCCCTGCCACACCTCTCAGACGAGTCCCACGACCACCTCTCAGAAGGGGTTCTCGTCCCCTGCCACACCTCTCAGACGAGTCCCACGACCACCTCTCAGAAGAGATGCTTGTCCTCTACCACACCTCTCAGACGAGTCCCACGACCACCTCTCAGAAGGGATGCTTGTCCTCTACCACACCTCTCAGACGAGTCCCACGACCACCTCTCAGAAGAGATGCTTGTCCTCTACCCTACCTCTCAGACGAGTCCCACGACCACCTCTCAGAAGGGATGCTTGTCCTCTACCACACCTCTCAGACGAGTCCCACGACCACCTCTCAGAAGAGATGCTTGTCCTCTACCACACCTCTCAGACGAGTCCCACGACCACCTCTCAGAAGAGATGCTTGTCCTCTACCCTACCTCTCAGACGAGTCCCACGACCACCTCTCAGAAGGGGTTCTCGTCCCCTGCCCTACCTCTCAGAAGGGGTTCTCGTCCCCTGCCCTACCTCTCAGAAGGGGTTCTCGTCCCCTGCCCTACCTCTCAGAAGGGGTTCTCGTCCCCTGCCATTCCTTAAACCATTGTGGTACGAGTATATAGTGAACTGAGTGGTATCCACCTGCAACAACTTAGTGATAACATCAAACACATTATCAAGCATTACATACATATTATCCAGATACTGACTGTTAGCACTTTGGTGGCTTATAAAACTTCTTAGGGATCAAATCCCTAGAGTGGTGATTGGTTGGAAGGGTTTTCATGGTAGAGTGGTGATTGGTGATTGGTTGGAATGGTTTTCAAGGTAGAGAGGTGATTGGTTGGAATGGTTTTCATGGTAGAGTGGTGATTGGTGATTGGTTGGAATGGTTTTCATGGTAGAGTGGTGAGTGGTGATTGGTTGGAAGGGTTTTCATGGTAGAGTGGTGATTGGTGATTGGTTGGAATGGTTTTCAAGGTAGAGAGGTGATTGGTTGGAATGGTTTTCATGGTAGAGTGGTGATTGGTGATTGGTTGGAATGGTTTTCATGGTAGAGTGGTGATTGGTGATTGGTTGGAAGGGTTTTCATGGTAGAGTTGTGATTGGTGATTGGTTGGAAGGGTTTTCAAGGTAGAGAGGTGATTGTTTGGAATGGTTTTCATGGTAGAGTGGTGATTGGTGATTGGTTGGAATGGTTTTCATGGTAGAGTGGTGATTGGTGATTGGTTGGAAGGGTTTTCATGGTAGAGTTGTGATTGGTGATTGGTTGGAAGGGTTTTCATGATAGAGTGGTGATTGGTTGGAAGGGTTTTCATGGTAGAGTGGTGATTGGTGATTGGTTGGAATGGTTTTCATGGTAGAGTGGTGATTGGTTGGAAGGGTTTTCATGGTAGAGTGGTGATTGGTTGGAAGGGTTTTCATGGTAGAGTGGTGATTGGTTGGAAGGGTTTTCATGGTAGAGTGGTGATTGGTGATTGGTTGGAATGGTTTTCAAGGTAGAGAGGTGATTGGTTGGAATGGTTTTCATGGTAGAGTGGTGATTGGTGATTGGTTGGAAGGGTTTTCATGGTAGAGTGGTGATTGGTGATTGGTTGGAAGGGTTTTCATGGTAGAGTGGTGATTGGTTGGAAGGGTTTTCATGGTAGAGTGGTGATTGGTGATTGGTTGGAATGGTTTTCATGGTAGAGTGGTGATTGGTTGGAAGGGTTTTCATGGTAGAGTGGTGATTGGTTGGAAGGGTTTTCATGGTAGAGAGGTGATTGGTTGGAAGGGTTTTCATGGTAGAGAGGTGATTGGTTGAAATGGTTTTCATGGTAGAGTGGTGGTTGGTGATTGGTTGGAAGGGTTTTCATGGTAGAGTGGTGATTGGTGATTGGTTGGAAGGGTTTTCATGGTAGAGTGGTGATTGGTTGGAAGGTTTTCATGGTTGAGTGGTGATTGGTGATTGGTTGGAATGGTTTCATGGTAGAGTGGTGATTGGTGATTGGTTGGAATGGTTTTCATGGTAGAGTGGTGATTGGTGATTGGTTGGAATGGTTTTCATGGTAGAGTGGTGATTGGTGATTGGTTGGAAGGGTTTTCATGGTAGAGTGGTGATTGGTTGGAAGGGTTTTCATGTTAGAGTGGTGATTGGTGATTGGTTGGAAGGGTTTTCATGGTAGAGTGGTGATTGGTGATTGGTTGGAATGGTTTTCATGGTAGAGTGGTGATTGGTGATTGGTTGGAATGTTTTTCATGGTAGTGGTGTGGTGATTCCCGTTTAAATTCAAATTCCAAGTATTATACACCATTTTAAAGATACACTTTTTGTTAATCCAACCACAGTGTCCGATTTCAAAAAGACCTTATGGCGAAAGCAGAACATATCATTATGTTAGGTCAGTGCCTAGTCACAAAAAAAAACAGCCATTTTCATTTCAAATTAATCACTGACCTTTTATGATCTTCATCAGATGGCACTCATAGGTTTTCATGTTACACAATACATGTGTGTTTTGTTCGATAAAGTTCATATTTATATACAAAAATCTCAGTTTACATTGGCTCGTTATGTTTTGCCTCCAAAACATCCGGTGAATTTGCAGAGAGCCACATCAATTTACAGAAATACTCATCATAAACGTTGATGAAAGATACAAATGTTATACATAGGATTAAAGATAAACGTCTCCTTAATGCAAAAGCTGTGTAACATTTCAAAAAAGCTTTACGTCGAAAGCACACCATGCAATAAGTACAGCACTCAGCCACCAAAACAAGCCATACAGATACCCGCCAAGTTGTGGAGTCAACAAAAGTCAGAAATAGCATTATAAATATACACTTACCTTTGATGATCTTCATCGGAACGCACTCCCAGGAATCCCAGTTCCACCATAAATATTTGTTTTGTTCAACAAAGTCCATCTTTATGTCAAAATTCCTCCTTTATGTTTGCGGGTTTAGTTCACTAATCCATATGCACAAAGAGTGGGCACTAAGTCCAGACAAAAAGTCAAAAAAGTTCCATTAAAATTTGTAGAAACATGTCAAACGATGTATACGATGTATATAATCAATCTTTAGGATGCTTTTATCATAAATCTTCAATAATATTCCAACCGGACAATTCCGTTGTCAATAGAAAGGAAAGAGAACGACCGTAGCACTCACAGCCACGTGCGGGACACAACCAATGGCTTTCAGCCTGACCACTTATTGAAACAGCTCTTATTCGCTCCTTTCACAATAGAAGCCTGAAATAACTTTCTAAAGACATCTAGTGGAAGCCTTAGGAAGTGCAATCTGACCCCATTTACACTAGATATTGGATAGGCATTCATTTGAGAAAACTACAAACCTTAGATTTCCCACTCCCTGGTTGGATTTTCTCAGGTTTGCCTGCCATATGATTTCTGTTATACTCACATACATCATTCAAACCATTTTAGAAACTTCAGAGTGTTTTCTATCCAAACCTACTAATAATATGCATATCTAGCTTCTGAGCCTGAATAGCAAGCAGTTTACTCTGGGCACTCTTTTCATCCGGATGTGAAAATACTGCCCCCTACCCCAAAGAAGATGTATAACAGCACCACAAAATAAGAGGCTTTAGATGAAGCAGGTGAACTTGCAACCACAATACTTCAAGAACATTTGACATGAGTTCCTCTGTAAGCTTTACAGTAATATGACTCTGAACATATACAACAGCAACACCTCCCCCATAGGCATTCCTGTCTTTAATGTAAATGTTATATCCCTGTAATTTTATATTTGAACCTTTTATTTTAACTAGGCAAGTCAGTTAAGATCAAATTCTTATTTACAATGACGGCCTACACTGGCCAAACCCGGTAGTGACACCTCTAGCACTGAGATACAGTGGCTTCAACCGCTTGTCACGTGTGGTCCCTCTCCGGACTCTAGGTCCCCAGGCTGTTCGTTATGACGCACACCTGTCACCATCGTTATGCGCACCTGCTCGTCATCAGACTCACCTGGACTCCATCACTCCCCTGAATACCTTCCCTATACATGTAACCTCCTTTGGTTCCTTCCCTATACATGTAACCTCTTTTGGTTCCTTCCCTATACATGTAACCTCCTTTGGTTCCTTCCCTATACATGTAACCTCCTTTAGTTCCTTCCCTATACATGTAACCTCCTTTAGTTCCTCCCCTATACATGTAACCTCCTTTGGTTCCTTCCCTATACATGTAACCTCCTTTAGTTCCTTCCCTATACATGTAAACTCCTTTGGTTCCTTCCCTATACATATAACCTCCTTTGGTTCCTTCCCTATACATGTAACCTCCTTTGGTTCCTTCCCTATACATGTAACCTCCTTTGGTTCCTTCCCTATACATGTAACCTCCTTTGGTTCCTTCCCTATACATGTAACCTCCTTTGGTTCCTTCCCTATACATGTAACCTCCTTTGGTTCCTTCCCTATACATATGTAACCTCCTTTGGTTCCTTCCCTATACATGTAACCTCCTTTAGTTCCTTCCCTATACATGTAACCTCCTTTAGTTCCTTCCCTATACATGTAACCTCCTTTGGTTCCTTCCCTATACATGTAACCTCCTTTGGTTCCTTCCCTATACATGTAACCTCCTTTAGTTCCTTCTTTGTACATGTAACCTCCTTTAGTTCCTTCCCTATACATGTAACCTCCTTTAGTTCCTTCCCTATACATGTAACCTCCTTTGGTTCCTTCCCTATACATGTAACCTCCTTTAGTTCCTTCCCTGTACATGTAACCTCCTTTAGTTCCTTCCCTGTACATGTAACCTCCTTTAGTTCCTTCCCTATAGATGTAACCTCCTTTGGTTCCTTCCCTGTACATGTAACCTCCTTTAGTTCCTTCCCTGTACATGTAACCTCCTTTAGTTCCTTCCCTATAGATGTAACCTCCTTTGGTTCCTTCCCTGTACATGTAACCTCCTTTGGTTCCTTAGCAAGTTATTGACTTAAGAAGAATGTAAGCTTTCTGCCAATATCAGATATGTCTATGTCCTGGGAAATGATCTTGTTACTTACAACCTCATGCTAATCCCATTAGCCTACGTTAGCTCAACCTCATGCTAATCCCATTAGCCTACGTTAACTCAACCTCATGCAGTGACAGGACATAGGAGATGCACTGTCTGTTGAGTCACAGGACCTAGGAGATACACTGTCTGTTGAGTCACAGGACCTAGGAGATACACTGTCTGCTGAGTCACAGGACCTAGGAGATACACTGTCTGCTGAGTCACAGGACCTAGGAGATACACTGTCTGCTGAGTCACAGGAGTTAGGAGATACAGTCTGCTGAGTCACAGGACCTAGGAGATACACTGTCTGCTGAGTCACAGGAGTTAGGAGATACAGTCTGCTGAGTCACAGGACCTAGGAGATACACTGTCTGCTGAGTCACAGGAGTTAGGCGATACACTGTCTTCTGAGTCACAGGACCTAGGAGATACACTGTCTGCTGAGTCACAGGACCTAGGAGATACACTGTCTGCTGAGTCACAGGAGTTAGGAGATGCACTGTCTGCTGAGTCACAGGACCTAGGAGATATACTGTCTGCTGAGTGTGGGACCTAGGAGATACACTGTCTGCTGAGTCACAGGAGCTAGGAGATACACTGTCTGCTGAGTCACAGGAGTTAGGAGATACACTGTCTGCTGAGTCACAGGAGTTAGGAGATACACTGTCTGCTGAGTCACAGGACCTAGGAGATACACTGTCTGCTGAGTCACAGGAGTTAGGAGATACACTGTCTGCTGAGTCACAGGACCTAGGAGATACACTGTCTGCTGAGTCACAGGACCTAGGAGATACACTGTCTGCTGAGTCACAGGACCTAGGAGATACACTGTCTGCTGAGTCACAGGACCTAGGAGATAGACTGTCTGCTGAGTCACAGGAGTTAGGAGATAGACTGTCTGCTGAGTCACAGGACCTAGGAGATACACTGTCTGCTGAGTCACAGGACCTAGGAGATACACTGTCTGCTGAGTCACAGGAGTTAGGAGATGCACTGTCTGCTGAGTCACAGGACCTAGGAGATACACTGTCTGCTGAGTCACAGGACCTAGGAGATACACTGTCTGCTGAGTCACAGGACCTAGGAGATACACTGTCTGCTGAGTCACAGGACCTAGGAGATAGACTGTCTGCTGAGTCACAGGAGTTAGGAGATAGACTGTCTGCTGAGTCACAGGACCTAGGAGATACACTGTCTGCTGAGTCACAGGAGTTAGGAAGTGCACTGTCTGCTGAGTCAGGACCTAGGAGATACACTGTCTGCTGAGTCACAGGAGTTAGGAGATGCACTGTCTGCTGAGTCACAGGACCTAGGAGATACACTGTCTGCTGAGTCACAGGAGTTAGGAGATACACTGTCTGCTGAGTCACAGGACCTAGGAGATACACTGTCTGCTGAGTCACAGGAGTTAGGAGATACAGTCTGCTGAGTCACAGGACCTAGGACTGTCTGCTGAGTCACAGGGTTAGGAGATGCACTGTCTGCTGAGTCACAGGCTAGGAGATCACTGTCTGCTGAGTCACAGGAGTTAGGAGATACAGTCTGCTGAGTCACAGGACCTAGGAGATACACTGTCTGCTGAGTCACAGGAGTTAGGAGATACAGTCTGCTGAGTCACAGGACCTAGGAGATACACTGTCTGCTGAGTCACAGGAGTTAGGAGATACACTGTCTTCTGAGTCACAGGACCTAGGAGATACACTGTCTGCTGAGTCACAGGACCTAGGAGATACACTGTCTGCTGAGTCACAGGAGTTAGGAGATGCACTGTCTGCTGAGTCACAGGACCTAGGAGATACACTGTCTGCTGAGTCACAGGACCTAGGAGATACACTGTCTGCTGAGTCACAGGAGCTAGGAGATACACTGTCTGCTGAGTCACAGGAGTTAGGAGATACACTGTCTGCTGAGTCACAGGAGTTAGGAGATACACTGTCTGCTGAGTCACAGGACCTAGGAGATACACTGTCTGCTGAGTCACAGGAGTTAGGAGATACACTGTCTGCTGAGTCACAGGACCTAGGAGATACACTGTCTGCTGAGTCACAGGACCTAGGAGATACACTGTCTGCTGAGTCACAGGACCTAGGAGATACACTGTCTGCTGAGTCACAGGACCTAGGAGATAGACTGTCTGCTGAGTCACAGGAGTTAGGAGATAGACTGTCTGCTGAGTCCTGGGACTAGGAGATACACTGTCTGCTGAGTCACAGGACCTAGGAGATACACTGTCTGCTGAGTCACAGGAGTTAGGAGATGCACTGTCTGCTGAGTCACAGGACCTAGGAGATACACTGTCTGCTGAGTCACAGGACCTAGGAGATACACTGTCTGCTGAGTCACAGGACCTAGGAGATACACTGTCTGCTGAGTCACAGGACCTAGGAGATAGACTGTCTGCTGAGTCACAGTAGTTAGGAGATAGACTGTCTGCTGAGTCACAGGACCTAGGAGATACACTGTCTGCTGAGTCACAGGACCTAGGAGATACACTGTCTGCTGAGTCACAGGACCTAGGAGATACACTGTCTGCTGAGTCACAGGAGTTAGGAGATGCACTGTCTGCTGAGTCACAGGACCTAGGAGATAGACTGTCTGCTGAGTCACAGGACCTAGGAGATACACTGTCTGCTGAGTCACAGGACCTAGGAGATACACTGTCTGCTGAGTCACAGGAGTTAGGAGATACACTGTCTGCTGAGTCACAGGAGTTAGGAGATACACTGTCTGCTGAGTCACAGGACCTAGGAGATACACTGTCTGCTGAGTCTGGGACCTAGGAGATACACTGTCTGCTGAGTCACAGGACCTAGGAGATACACTGTCTGCTGAGTCACAGGAGTAGGAGATGCACTGTCTGCTGAGTCACAGGACCTGGGGAGATAGACTGTCTGCTGAGTCACAGGACCTAGGAGATACACTGTCTGCTGAGTCACAGGACCTAGGAGATACACTGTCTGCTGAGTCACAGGACCTAGGATATACACTGTCTGCTGAGTCACAGTAGTTAGGATATACACTGTCTGCTGAGTCACAGGAGGAGATACACTGTCTGCTGAGTCACAGAACCTAGGAGATACACTGTCTGCTGAGTCACAGGACCTAGGAGATACACT
>NW_027038787.1:0-22500 GCF_034236695.1 Oncorhynchus nerka
CCCCAGAGTTTCTCCTACTGTACTGTCTTTGTTGGCCAGAGTTTCTCCTACTGTACTGGCTTTGGTAATGCCCCAGAGTTTCTCCTACTGTTCTGTCTTTGGTAAAGCCCCAGGTTTCTCCTACTGTACTGTCTTTGGTAAAGCCCCAGAGTTTCTCCTACTGTTCTGTCTTTGAGTAAAGCCCCAGAGTTTCTCCTACTGTAATGTCTTTGGTAAAGCCCCAGAGTTTCTCCTACTGTACTGTCTTTGGTAAAGCCCTAGAGTTTCTCCTACTGTACTGTCTTTGGTAAAGCCCTCCCTCTCCTCACCAGCATCTAACTGGGCGCTTTAAGCAGGGGACCCTTGTGATTGGCCAGCATGTGTATGCCATGCAGAAGTTGAGAGCCCACTTGTGATTGGTCAGCGTCCTCTGTGCAGAGTGAATGAAGGAGTCCAGGGCATCTCATTAGAGGAGGTAGTGTGGTCTAGTTGTTGTATGAATGAAGGGAGTCCATCTCACTAGAGGGAGGTAGTGTGGTCTAGTTGTTGTATGAATGAAGGAGTCCAGGGCATCTCACTAGAGGAGGTAGTGTGGTCTAGTTGTTGTATGAATGAAGGGAGTCCAGGGCATCTCACTAGAGGAGGTAGTGTGGTCTAGTTGTTGTATGAATGAAGGGAGTCCAGGGCATCTCACTAGAGGAGGTAGTGTGGTCTAGTTGTTGTATGAATGAAGGAGTCCAGGGCATCTCACTAGAGGAGGTAGTGTGGTCTAGTTGTTGTAGTTGCATCTCACTAGAGGGAGGTAGTGTGGTCTAGTTGTTGTATGAATGAAGGGAGTCCAGGGCATCTCTAGGAGGTAGTGTGGTCAGTTGTTGTATGAATGAAGGGAGTCCAGGGCATCTCACTAGAGAGGTAGTGGTCTAGTTGTTGTATGAATGAAGGGAGTCCATCTCACTAGAGGAGGTAGTGTGGTCTAGTTGTTGTATGAATGAAGGGAGTCCAGGGCATCTCACTAGAGGAGGTAGTGTGGTCTAGTTGTTGTATGAATGAAGGGAGTCCATCTCACTAGAGGAGGTAGTGTGGTCTAGTTGTTGTATGAATGAAGGGAGTCCATCTCACTAGAGGAGGTAGTGTGGTCTAGTTGTTGTATGAATGAAGGGAGTCCAGGGCATCTCACTAGAGGAGGTAGTGTGGTCTAGATTGTTGTATGAATGAAGGAGTCCATCTCAGTGTGGTCTAGTATGGTCCATCTCACTAGTAGTGTGGTCTAGTTGTTGTATGAATGAAGGGAGTCAGGGCATCTCATTAGAGGAGGTAGTGTGGTCTAGTTGTTGTATGAATGAAGGAGTCAGGGCATCTCTCATTAGAGGAGGTAGTGTGGTCTAGTTGTTGTATGAATGGGGAGTCCATCTCACTAGAGGAGGTAGTGGTCTAGTTGTTGTATGAATGAAGGGAGTCCAGGGCATCTCATTAGAGGAGGTAGTGTGGTCTAGTTGCTTGCATGAATGAAGGGAGTCAGGGCATCTCACTAGAGGAAGTGAGTGTGGTCTAGTTGTTGTATGAATGAAGGGAGTCCCATCTCACCAGGAGGAGGTAGTGTGGTCTAGTTGTTGTGAATGAAGGAGTCCAGGGCATCTCACTAGAGGAGGCAGTGTGGTCTAGTTGTTGTATGAATGAAGGGAGTCCAGGGCATCTCACTAGAGGAGGTAGTGTGGTCTAGTTGTTGTATGAATGAAGGAGTCAGGCATCTCATTAGAGGAGGTAGTGTGGTCTAGTTGTTGTATGAATGAAGGGAGTCCAGGGCATCTCACTAGAGGAGGTAGTGTGGTCTAGTTGTTGTATGAATGAAGGGAAGGAGCCTCCCAGGGTATACATCCGTCCATTAGAGGAGGAATAGTCACGTGGCCCAGTCTCTATGTCCAGTGAATGAAGGGAGTCCATCTCTATGTCAGTGTAAACAGGCCCAGGAGGTAGTGTGGTCAGCAGCGTGGCCTCTCTATGAATGAACTGGGTCCAGCAGCCCTCTCTATGAGTGTAAACAGGGTCAGGCCCTAGTTGTTGTCAGTGTAATGAAGGGTCAAATAAAGGGGAAACAGGGTCAGCTAGCAGCCTCTCTATGTCAGTGACGTTAGCCCTACATCACTAGCCCTCCAGGTAGTGTGGTCACAGTTGTTGTATGAATGAAGGGTAATCATGTCCAGTGGAACATCCAGCCCTCTCTATGCAGTGTAAACAGGGTCCAGCCCTCCTATGTCAGTGGATGTCAGTGAATATGTCAGTGTAAACAGGGCCCAGCAGCCTCTCTATGTCAGTGTAAACAGGGTCAGCAGCGTGGCCTCTCTCTATGTCAGTGTAAACAGGGTCAGCAGCCCTCTCTATGTCAGTGTAAACAGGGTCAGCAGCCCTCTCTATGTCAGTGTAAACAGGCCCAGCAGCCTCTCTATGTCAGTGTAAACAGGGTCAGCAGCCCTCTCTATGTCAGTGTAAACAGGGTCAGCCTCTCAGCCCCTCTCTATGTCAGTGTAAACAGGGTCAGCAGCCCTCTCTATGTCAGTGTAAACAGGGTCAGCAGCCCTCTATGTCAGTGTAAACAGGGTCAGCAGCCCTCTCTATGTCAGTGTAAACAGGGTCAGCAGCAGTGTAAACAGGGTCAGCCTCTCTATGTCAGTGTAAACAGGGTCAGCAGCCCTCTCTATGTCAGTGTAAACAGGGCCAGCAGCCCTCTCTATGTCAGTGTAAACAGGGTCAGCAGCCCTCTCTATGTCAGTGTAAACAGGGTCAGCAGCGTGCCCTCTCTATGTCAGTGTAAACAGGGTCAGCAGCCCTCTCTATGTCAGTGTAAACAGGGTCAGCAGCCCTCTCTATGTCAGTGTAAACAGGGCCAGCAGCCCTCTCTATGTCAGTGTAAACAGGGTCTATGTCAGCCTCTCTATGTCAGTGTAAACAGGGTCAGCAGCCTCTCTATGTCAGTGTAAACAGGGTCAGCAGCGTGGCCTCTCTATGTCAGTGTAAACAGGGTCAGCAGCCCTCTCTATGTCAGTGTAAACAGGGTCAGCCCTCTCAGCGTGGCCTCTCTATGTCAGTGTAAACAGGGTCAGCAGCCCTCTCTATGTCAGTGTAAACAGGGTCAGCAGCCTCTCTATGTCAGTGTAAACAGGGTCAGCAGCCCTCTCTATGTCAGTGTAAACAGGGTCAGCAGCCTCTCTATGTCAGTGTAAACAGGGTCAGCAGCCCTCTCTATGTCAGTGTAAACAGGGTCAGCAGCCGTGGCCTCTATGTCAGTGTAAACAGGGTCAGCAGCCCTCTCTATGTCAGTGTAAACTGGGTCAGCAGCCCTCTCTATGTCAGTGTAAACAGGGTCAGCAGCGTGGCCTCTCTATGTCAGTGTAAACAGGGTCAGCAGCCCTCTCTATGTCAGTGTAAACAGGGCCAGCAGCCCTCTCTATGTCAGTGTAAACAGGGCCAGCAGCCCTCTCTATGTCAGTGTAAACAGGGTCAGCAGCCCTCTCTATGTCAGTGTAAACAGGGTCAGCAGCGTGGCCTCTCTATGTCAGTGTAAACAGGGTCAGCAGCCCTCTCTATGTCAGTGTAAACAGGGTCAGCAGCGTGGTGGCCTCTTTATGTCAGTGTAAACAGGGTCAGCAGCGTGGCCTCTCTATGTCAGTGTAAACAGGGTCAGCAGCCCTCTCTATGTCAGTGTAAACAGGGTCAGCAGCGTGGCCTCTCTATGTCAGTGTAAACAGGGTCAGCAGCCCTCTCTATGTCAGTGTAAACAGGGTCAGCAGCGTGCCCTCTCTATGTCAGTGTAAACAGGGTCAGCAGCCCTCTCTATGTCAGTGTAAACAGGGTCAGCAGCGTGGCCTCTCTATGTCAGTGTAAACAGGGCCAGCAGCCCTCTCTATGTCAGTGTAAACAGGGCCAGCAGGCCTCTCTATGTCAGTGTAAACAGGGTCAGCAGCCCTCTCTATGTCAGTGTAAACAGGGTCAGCAGCGTGGCCTCTCTATGTCAGTGTAAACAGGGTCAGCAGCCCTCTCTATGTCAGTGTAAACAGGGTCAGCAGTCAGTGGCAGGGTCTCTCTATGTCAGTGTAAACAGGGTCAGCAGCGTGGCCTCTCTATGTCAGTGTAAACAGGGTCAGCAGCCCTCTCTATGTCAGTGTAAACAGGGTCAGCAGCGTCAGTGTAAACAGGGTCAGCCTCTTTATGTCAGTGTAAACAGGGTCAGCAGCGTGGTATTTCTCTGTGTCAGTGTAAACAGGGTCAGCCGTGGCCTCTCTATGTCAGTGTAAACAGGGTCAGCAGCCCCCTATGTCAGGTTAAACAGGGTCAGCAGCGTGGCCTCTCTATGTCAGTGTAAACAGGGTCAGCAGCCCTGATTCTATGTCAGTGTAAACAGGGTCAGCAGCGTTAATGGTTTGGCAGTGTGTGATTGGTTAATGTAATGGGTCAGTGTAAACAGGGTCAGCAGCGTGGCAGTCTCTATGTAATGTGTTTGTAGCAACAGGGTCAGCAGCGTGGCCTCTCTATGTCAGTGTGTGATTGGTTAAACAGGGCCAGCAGCCCTCTCTAATGTCAGTGGGTGTAAACAGGGCCAGCAGCCCCCTCTCTATGTCAGTGTAAACAGGGCCAGCAGCCCTCTCTATGTCAGTGTAAACAGGGCCAGCAGCCCTCTATGTCAGTGTAAAGCAGGGTTAAGCAGCCCTCTCTATGTCAGTGGGTAAACAGGGCCAGCAGCCCTCTCTAATGTGTTTGTCAGTGTGTGAGTGTTAATGTGTGTGTAGCAGGGTCAGCAGCCCTCTCTATGTCAGTGTAAACAGTGTGTAGCAGCGCCCTCTCTATGTCAGTGTAACAGGGTCAGCATGCTAAAGAGTGTGTGATTGGTTAATGTGTGTGTAGCAGTGTGTGATTCAAATAGCAGTGTGTGATTGGACTGGAGTGGGTAGCAGTGTGTAATTGGTTAATGTGTGGACAGTGTGTGATTGGTTAATGTGTGTGCCAATCCATTAATTTTAGTGATTGTTAATGTGTGTGTAGCAGTGGGTCGGTTTAAAACAATTATAATAATTAGCAGTGTGTAGTGGTGATTAGTTAATGTGTGTGTAGCCGTGTGTGATTGGTTAATGTGTCACTTGTAGTTTGTAGCAGTGTGTGATTGGTTAATGTGTTTGTAGCAGTGTGTGATTGGTTAATGTGGTAGCAGCAGTGTGTGATTGGTTAATGTGTGGGTAGCAGTGTGTGATTGGTTAATGTTTGTAGCAGTGTGTGATTGGTTAATGTGTTTGTAGCAGTGTGTGATTGGTTAATGTGTTTGTTTGTGATTGGTTAATGTGTGCGTGTGTAATTGGTTAATGTGTGTGTAGCAGTGGGTAGCAGTGTGTGATTGGTTAAGTGTGTGATTGTGTTAATGTGTGTGTAGCAGTGTGTGATTGGTTAATGTGTTTGTAGCAGCAGTGTGTGATTGGTTAATGTGTGTGTAGCATTAATTAATGGGTAGCAGTGTGTGATTGGTTTTAATGTGTGTGTAGCAGTGTGTGATTGGTTAATGTGTAGCAGTGTAGCAGTGTGTGATTGGTTAAGTGTGTGATTGGTTAATGTGTGTGTAGCAGTGTGTGATTGGTTAATGTGTGTGTAGCAGTGTGTGATTGGTTAATGTGTTTGTAGCAGTGTGTAATTGGTTAATGTGTGTGTAGCAGTGTGTGATTGGTTAATGTGTGTGTAGCAGTGTGTAATTGGTTAATGTGTGTGTAGCAGTGTGTGATTGGTTAATGTGTGTGTAGCAGTGGGTAGCAGTGTGTAGCAGTGTGTGATTGGTTAATGTGTGTGTAGCCGTGTGTGATTGGTTAATGTGTGTGTAGCCGTGTGTAATTGGTTAATGTGTGTGTAGCAGTGTGTGATTGGTTAATGTGTTTTGTAGCAGGGTAGCAGTGTGTGTGATTGGTTAATGTGTGGGTAGCAGTGTGTGATTGGTTAATGTGTTTGTAGCAGTGTGTGATTGGTTAATGTGTTTGTAGCAGTGTGTGATTGGTTAATGTGTTTGTAGCAGTGTGTGATTGGTTAATGTGATGTGTTAGCAGTGTTAATTGTGTGTGTGTAGCAGTGTGTGATTGGTCAATGTGTTTGTAGCAGTGTGTAATTGGTTAATGTGTGTTAGCAGTGTGTAATTGTAGCAGTGTGTAATTGATTGGTTAATGTGTGTAGCAGTGTGTGATTGGTTAATGTGTGTGTAGCAGTGTGTGATTGGTTAATGTGTTTGTAGCAGTGTGTAATTGGTTAATGTGTGTGTAGCAGTGGGTAGCAGTGTGTGATTGGTTAATGTGTGTGTAGCAGTGTGTAATTGGTTAATGTGTTTGTAGCAGTGTGTGATTGGTTAATGTGTGTGTAGCAGTGTGTGATTGGTTAATGTGTGTGTAGCAGTGTGTGATTGGTTAATGTGTTTGTAGCCGTGTGTGATTGGTTAATGTGTTTGTAGCAGTGTGTAATTGGTTAATGTGTGTGTAGCAGTGTGTGATTGGTTAATGTGTTTGTAGCAGTGTGTGATTGGTTAATGTGTTTGTAGCAGTGTGTAATTGGTTAATGTGTGTGTAGCAGTGTGTGATTGGTTAATGTGTGTAGCAGTGTGATTGGTTAATGTGTGTATTGGATTAATGTGTGTGTGGCAGTGTGTGATTGGTTAATGTGTTTGTAGCAGTGTGTAATTGGTTAATGTGTGTGTAGCAGTGTGTGATTGGTTAATGTGTGTGTAGCAGATCCTAACTCCCCCAGAGACATCCACAGAGTGGGGGGGTTAAGTGCTCAGGGACACAACGGCAGATTGTTCACCGTGTCGGTCCAGAATTATGAACCAGCGACCTTTTGGCTACTGGCCCAACGCTCTGACCTCGAGGCTTCCTGCCGTCCTGGTGGAATTAGATCTGTGTCTAACACAATTGCTGATGTTACCTTTAACAAGGACGTCAAGAATTGCTGATGTTACCCTTTATCAGTTAGGTAGCCAGTTAGGTCATTTTTAGTATTTTTAGTGACCTCCCCTTTAACTGTTAGGTAGGTATTTTTAGGTCATTTTAGTGACCTCCCCTTTAACCCTTTATCAGTTAGGTAATAGGTATTTTAGTGACCTCCCCTTTAACCCTTTATCAGTTAGGTAATAGGTATTTTAGTGACCTCCCCTTTAACCCTTTATCAGTTAGGTAATAGGTATTTTAGTGTCAATTTTTAGTATTTTTAGTGACCTCCCTTTAACCCTTTATCAGTTAGGTAATAGGGTATTTTCAGTGACCTCCCTTTAACCCTTTATCAGTATTTTTAGGTAAGTTAGGTATCTTTTAGAGTGACCTCCCCTTTAACGTTGGGTAATAGGTATTTTCAGTGACCTCCCTTTCAGTTAGGTAATAGGTATTTTTAGAGTGTCAGGTCATTTAGAGTGACCTACCCCTTTATCAGTTAGGTAATAGGTCATTTAGAGTGACCTCCCCGCTCTTTATCAGTTAGGTAATAGGTCATTTAGAGTGACCTCCCCTTCAGGTCTGATTGGTAGTGTACCTGGCAGTTTTGAGCCACTTGGGGACCTTGCCGGTGTCCGTCTGACTGGTTTGGTGGCCTGGCTGTGTGTGTTCGCTCCTCTTCCTCCTCCTCCTCAATCTCCCTGGTCCCGTGGGAGGTCTGGAAGGGGCTCCTCTGTTACCATGGAAGAGAAGGAGGAGGGGGCGAAGACCTGGGCATACAGCTGAGAGAGGGGGAGAGAGGGGTCAGGAGAGGGTGAGGAGAGGGTGTGAGGACAGAGAGGGTGAGGAGAGAGGTGTGAGGGAGGGTGTGAGGAGAGAGGGGGAGAGAGAGGGGGAGAGAGGGTGAGGAGAGAGGGAAAGGAGGGTGAGGGAGAGAGGGGGAGAGAGAGGGTGAGGAGAGGGAGGAGAGAGAGGGTGAGGAAGAGGGGGAGAGAAGGGGTGAGAGAGGGTGAGGAAAGGGGGAGAAGGTAAGAGGGGAGGGGAGAGAGGGGGAGAGAAGGGTAAAGGGAGAGGGTGAGAATGAAGAGAGAGAGGAGGGTGAGGAATGAAGGGAGAGAGAGAGGGTGAGAATGAAGGGAGGAGAGAGAGAGGGTGAGGGAATGAAGGGAGAGAGAGGGTGAGGAATGAAGGGAGAGAGAGAGAGGGTGAGGAATGAAGGGGAGAGAGAGGGTGAGGAATGAGGAGAGAGGGTGAGGAATGAAAGGAAAAGGTGAAAATAAGAGAAAGACAAAATAAAGGAAAGAAGATGGAGAATAAAAGGAAAGGTAAAATAGGAGAAGGGATGGAGGAAGGAAAACGCAGTAGTCCAAGTTTCATCAGATGTGTATTCTGAACACCTCCTGTTACTAAATTCTCAAAAACCATCTCTCTCTCCCCCTCTCTCTCTCCTAGACCCCACCCCCTCTCTCTCTCCTCTCTCTCTCTCTCTCTCTCTCTCTCTCTCTCTCTCTCTCCCTAGGCCCCCCCTCTCTCTCTCTCTCCCTAACCCCCCTCTCTCTCTCTGGACCCCCTCTCTCTCTCTCTCTCTCTCTAGACCCCCCTCTCTCTCTCTCTCTCTCTCTCTCTCTCTAGACCTCCCCCCTCTCTCTCTCTCTCTAGACCCCCTCTCTCTCTCTCTCTCCTAGACCCCCTCTCTCTCTCTCTCTCTCTCTCTCTAGACCTCCCCTCTCTCTCTCTCCTCTCTCTCTAGACCTCCCCCTCTCTCTCTCTCTCTAGACCTCCCTCTCTCTCTCTCTCTAGACCCCCCTCTCTCTCTCTCTCTCTCTCTCTCTCTCTCTCCCCTCTCTCTCTCTAGACCCCCTCTCTCTAGACCACCACCCCTCTCTCTCTAGACACCCCCCTCTCTCTCTCTCTAGACCCCCTCTCTCTAGACCCCCCTCTCTCTAGACCCCAACTCAGGGAAAGACATTTCTGGACTCTCCAGATGGGCAGAGGACGTGTTTGGGAAGCGGAGTGTGTGTGTGTGTGTGTCCCAGGGGGTTCAGGCTCTTTCATGTGGCCAGGACTATAGTGACCTCAGAGGTTAGGAAAGGTCATGACATCACTATCGCACGACTTCCTGTCCAGGAGATGGAACAAACACATCCTCTCCTGACAGAACAACATTTCACCTTTGATCCGGGTGCCACATTATCAATAACTTAAACATCAATATCTCTCTCCCTCCACTATATCAATATCTCTCTTTCCCTCCACTATATCAATATCTGTCTCTCTCTCTCCCTCCACTATATCAATATCTGTCTCTCTCTCCCTCCCTCCACTATATCAATATCTCTCTCTCTCTCCCTCCCTCCACTATATCAATATCTCTCTCTCTCTCTTTCCCTCCACTATATCAATATCTGTCTCTCTCTCTCCCTCCACTATATCAATATCTGTCTCTCTCTCTCCCTCCACTATATCAATATCTGTCTCTCTCTCTCCCTCCACTATATCAATATCTGTCTCTCTCTCCCTCCCTCCACTATATCAATATCTCTCTCTCCCTCCACTATATCAATATCTCTCTCTCCCTCCACTATATCAATATCTCTCCCTCTCTCTCTCCCTCCACTATATCAATATCTCTCTCTCTCGCTCCCTCCACTATATCAATATCTCTCTCTCTCTTTCCCTCCACTATATCAATATCTCTCTCTCTCTCCCTCCACTATATCAATATCTCTCTCTCTCTCTCCCTCCACTATATCAATATCTCTCTATCTCTCTCTCTCCCTCCACTATATCAATATCTCTCTCTCTCGCTCCCTCCACTATATCAATATCTCTCTCTCTCTTTCCCTCCACTATATCAATATCTCTCTCTCTCTTTCCCTCCACTATATCAATATCTCTCTCTCTCTCTCTCTCTCTCTCCACTATATCAATATCTCTCTCTCTCTCTCCACTATATCAATATCTCTCTCTCTCTCTCCCTCCACTATATCAATATCTCTCTCTCTCTCTTTCCCTCCACTATATCAATATCTCTCTCTCTCTCTCTCTTTCCCTCCACTATATCAATATCTCTCTCTCTCTCTCCCTCCATAATATCAGTATCTCTCCTCTCTCTCTCCTCCACTATATCAATGTCTCTCTCTTTCCCTCACTATATCAATGTCTCTCTCTCTCTCTTTCCCTCCACTAATATCAGTATCTCTCTCTCTCTTCCCTCCACTATATCAATGTCTCCCTCTCTGTCCTCTGTCACTATATCAGTGTCTCTCTCTCTCTCTCTCCACTGTATCAATATCTCTCTCTCTCTCTCTTTCCCTCCACTATATCAATATCTCTCCTCTGTCAGTATCTCTCTCTCTCTTTCCTCCATATATCAAGTATCTCTCTCTTTCCCTCCACTATATCAATATCTGTCTCTCTCTCTCCCCTCCACTATGTCAGTATCTCTCTCTCTCTCTCCCTCCTCTATATCAGTATCTCTCTCTCTCTCTCTCCTCCTGCTATCAGTATCTCTCTCTCTCTCCCTCCACTATATCAATATCTCTCTCTCTCTCTCCACTATATCAATATCTCTCTCTCTCTCCCTCCACTATATCAATATCTCTCTCTCTCTCTCTTTCCCTCCACTATATCAATATCTCTCTCTCTCTCTCTCTTTCCCTCCACTATATCAATATCTCTCTCTCTCTCTCTCCCTCCACTATATCAATATCTCTCTCTCCCTCCACTATATCAATATCTCTCTCTCTCTCCCTCCACTATATCAATATCTCTCTCTCTCTCTCCCTCCACTATATCAATATCTCTCTCTCTTTCCCTCCACTATATCAATATCTCTCTCTCTCTCTCTCCCTCCACTATATCAATATCTCTCTCTCTCTCTCCACTATATCAATATCTCTCTCTCTCTCTCTCCCTCCACTATATCAATATCTGTCTCTCTCTCTCCCTCCACTATATCAATATCTCTCTCTCTCTTTCCCTCCACTATATCAATATCTCTCTCTCTCTTTCCCTCCACTATATCAATATCTGTCTCTCTCTCTCTCCCTCCACTATATCAATATCTCTCTCTCTCCCTCCTGTGTCAGTATCTCTCTCTCTCTCCTCCACTCATGTCAGTGTCTCTCTCCTCCACTGTCAGTATCTCTCTCTCTCTCTCCCTCCACTATATCAATATCTCTCTCTCTCTCTCCCTCCACTATATCAATATCTCTCTCTCTCTCTCCCTCCACTATATCAATATCTCTCTCTCTCTTTCCCTCCACTATATCAATATCTCTCTCTCTCTCTCCCTCCACTATATCAATATCTCTCTCTCTCTCTCCCTCCACTATATCAATATCTCTCTCTCTCTCCCTCCACTATATCAATATCTCTCTCTCTCTCTCCCTCCACTATATCAATATCTCTCTTTCCCTCCACTATATCAATATCTGCCCTCTCTCTCTCCCTCTCCACTATATCAATATCTGTCTCTCTCTCTCTCCCTCCCTCCACGCACAATATCTCTCTCTCCCCTCCACTATATCAATATCTCTCTCTCTCTCCCTCCACTATATCAATATCTCTCTCTCTCTCTCTCCCTCCACTATATCAATATCTCTCTCTCTCTCCCCTCCACTATATCAATATCTCTCTCTTTCCCTCCACTATATCAATATCTCTCTCTCTCTCTCCCTCCACTATATCAATATCTCTCTCTCTCTCTCTCCCTCCACTATATCAATATCTCTCTCTCTCTCTCTCCCTCCACTATATCAATATCTCTCTCTCTCTCCCTCCACTATATCAATATCTCTCTCTCTCTCTCTCTTTCCCTCCACTATATCAATATCTGTCTCTCTCTCTCCCTCCACTATATCAATATCTCTCTCTCTCTCTCCCTCCACTATATCAATATCTCTCTCTCTCTTCCCTCCACTATATCAATATCTCTCTCTCTCTCTCTCCCTCCACTATATCAATATCTCTCTCTCTCTCTCCCTCCACTATATCAATATCTCTCTCTCTCTCTCTCCTCCACTATATCAATATCTCTCTCTCTCTCTCCCTCCACTATATCAATATCTCTCTCTCTCTCCACTATATCAATATCTCTCTCTCTCTTCCCTCCACTATATCAATATCTGTCTCTCTCTCTCTCCCTCCACTATATCAATATCTCTCTCTCTCTCTCTCCCTCCACTATATCAATATCTCTCTCTCTCTCTCCCTCCACTATATCAATATCTCTCTCTCTCTCCCTCCACTATATCAATATCTCTCTCTCTCTCCCTCCACTATATCAATATCTCTCTCTCCCTCCACTATATCAATATCTCTCTCTCTCTCCCTCCACTATATCAATATCTCTCTCTCTCTCTCCCTCCACTATATCAATATCTCTCTCTCTT
This sequence comes from Oncorhynchus nerka, assembly GCF_034236695.1. Taxonomy (NCBI): domain Eukaryota; kingdom Metazoa; phylum Chordata; class Actinopteri; order Salmoniformes; family Salmonidae; genus Oncorhynchus; species Oncorhynchus nerka. The sequence continues at coordinate 12,317 of NW_027038787.1, forward strand.
TCCCTCCACTATATCAATATCTCTCTCTCTCTCTCCCTCCACTATATCAATATCTCTCTCTCTCTCTCCCTCCACTATATCAATATCTCTCTCTCTCCCTCCACTATATCAATATCTGTCTCTCTCTCTCTCCCTCCACTATATCAATATCTCTCTCTCTCTCCCTCCACTATATCAATATCTCTCTCCACTATATCAATATCTCTCTCTCTCTCCACTATATCTATCTCTCTCTCTCTCTCTCCACTATATCAATATTCTCTCTCTCTTTCCCTCCACTATATCAATATCTCTCTCTCTCTCTCCCCTCCACTATATCAATATCTCTCTCTCTCTCTCCCTCCACTATATCAATATCTCTCTCTCTCTCTCCCTCCACTATATCAATATCTCTCTCTCTCTCCACTATATCAATATCTCTCTCTCTCTCTCTCCCTCCACTATATCAATATCTCTCTCTCTCCCTCCACTATATCAATATCTCTCTCTCTCTCTCCCTCCACTATATCAATATCTCTCTCTCTCTCTCCCTCCACTATATCAATATCTCTCTCTCTCTCTTTCCCTCCACTATATCAATATCTCTCTCTCTCTCTCCCTCCACTATATCAATATCTGTCTCTCTCTCTCTCCCTCCACTATATCAATATCTCTCTCTCTCTCTTCCCTCCACTATATCAATATCTCTCTCTCTTTCCCTCCACTATATCAATATTCGTTCCTCTCTCTCCTCCACTATATCAATATCTTCTCTCTCTCCTCCACTATATCAATATATCTCTTCCTACTCATATCAATATCTTCCTCTCTCTCTCCACTATATCAATATCTCTCTTCCTCCACTATATCAATATCTTCTTCTTCTCTCTCTCTCTCCCTCCACTATATCAATATGTCTTCCTCTCCTCCACTATATCAATATCTCTCTTCTCTTCCTCCACTATATCAATATATCTTCTCTCTCCTCCACTATATCAATATCTTCTCTCTCCCTCTCCACTATATCATATCTCTCTCCCTCCACTATATCACATCTTCTTCTCTCTCTCCCCTCCACTATAATAATATCTCTCTTCTCTCTCTCCCTTTCCCTCCACTATATCAATATCTCTCTCTCTCTCCCTCCACTATATCAATATCTCTCTCTCTCTCTCCCTCCACTATATCATCAATATCTCTCTCTCTCTCCCTCCACTATATCAATATCTCTCTCTCTCCTCCACTATATCAATATCTCTCTCTCTCTCTCCCTCCACTATATCAATATCTCTCTCTCTCTCCTCCACTATATCAATATCTCTCCTCCACTATATTACATTTCGTCTTCTCTCTCTCCTCCACTATATCAATATCTTCTTCTCCTCCACTATATCAATATCTCTCTCTCTCTCTCCTCACTATATCAATATCTCTCTCTCTTTCCCTCCACTATATCAATATCTCTCTTTCTCTCCACTATATCAATATCTCTCTTTCTCTCTTTCCCTCCCACTATATCAATATCTCTCTCTCTCTCTCTCCCTCCACTATATCAATATCTCTATATCTCTATTCCATCCACTATGTCCATTAATATCTATATCTCTTCCACTATATCAATATCTCTCATCTCTCTCTTCCCTCCACTATATCAATATCTCTCTAACCATCTCTTATGTCCACTATATCAATATTGTCTCATCACTCTCCCTCCACTATATCAATATTCTCTCCCTCCACTATAATCAGTATCTCTCTCTCTTTCCTCCACTATATCAATATCTTCTCTCTTTCCTCCACTATATCAATATCTCTCTCTCTCTCTCCACTATATCAATATCTCTCTCTCTTTCCACATATCAATATCTCTCTCTCTTTCCCTCCACTATATCAATATCTTCTCTCTCTCTCTCCCTCCACTATATCAATATCTCTCTTCTCTCCTCCACTATATCAATATCTTATATATATATCTTCCCTCCACTATATCAATATCTTCTCTCTTTCTCCCTCCACTATATCAATATGTCCTCTCTCTCTCCCCTCCACTATATCTTAATATCATCTCTCTCTCTCTCCTCCACTATATATATATATCCTCTTCTCCCCTCCACTATATATATATATCTCTCTCTGTCTAATAACCTTCCACTGTATCAATGTCTCTCTCTCTCTCTCTTTCCTCCACTATATCAATATCTCTCTCCCTCCACTATATCAATATCTCTTCTCTCTCCCTCCACTATATCAATATCTCTCTCTTTCTCCCTCCACTCTTCAATATCTCCACTATATCTCTCTTTCCCTCCACTATATCAATATCTCTCTCCTCCACTATATCAATATCTGTCTCTTCTCCCTCCACTATATCATTATCTTCTCTCTCTTTCTCTTCCCTGTGTCCACTATATATATATCTCTCTCCCTCCAATTATGTCAATATCGTCTTCTCTCTCTCCCTCCACTATATCAATATCTAAAAATCCTTAATCTCTCTCTCTCTCCATATATCAATATATCGCTCTGTCCTCCACTATATCATATATCTCTCTAAAAATCTCTCTCTCTCCACTATATCAATATCTCTGCTGTCCACTATATCAATATCTGTCTCTCTCTCTCCCTCCACTATATCAAATCTGTCTCTCTCTCTCTCCCTCCACTATATCAAATATCTCTCTCTCTCTTCCTCCACTATTTCAATCTATCTTTATCTCTCCCTCTCTCCCTCCACTATATCAATATCTCTCTCTTTCCCTCCACTATATCAATATCTTCTTCTCTCTCTCTCCCTCCACTATATCAATATCTCTCTCTCTCTCTCCCTCCCACTATATCAATATCTCTCTCGCTCTCCCTATATCAATATCGTCTTCCTCTCTCCACTATATCAATATCTCTCTCTCTCTCTCCCTCCACTATATCAATATCTCTCTCTCTCTCTCTCCCTCCACTATATCAATATCTCTCTCTCCTTCCACTATATCAATATCTCTCTCTCCACTATATCAATATCTCTCTCTCTCTCTCTCCACTATATCAATATCTTCTCTCTCTCTCCACTATATCAATATCTCTCTCTCTCTTTCCCTCCACTATATCAATATCTCTCTCTCTCTCTTTCCCTCCACTATATCAATATCTCTCTCTCTCTTCCACTATATCAATAGTCTCCTCTCTCTCTCTTTCCCTCCACTATATCAATATCTGTCTCTCTCTCCTTATCACTATATCAATATCTCTCTCTCTCTCTTTCTCTCCACTATATCAATATCTCTCTCTCTCCTCCACTATATCAATATCTCCTCCACTATATCTCCCTCCACTATATCAATATCTCTCTCCTCCTCCATATATCAATATCTTTCTCTCTCTCTCCCTCCACTATATCAATATCTCTCTCTTCTCTCCACTATATCAATATCTCTCTCTCTCTCTTTCCCTCCACTATTCAAATCTCTTCTCTTCTCTCCTCCTCCACTATATCAATATCTCTCTCTCTCTCTTTCCTCCTATATCAATATATCTCTCTCTCTTACCCCCTTTCCCCCCTCTCTCTCTCTCTCTCTCTCACCCTCCCTCACAGAAGTAGGGGAGAGGGTAGAAGGTCTCTGCATCCCCTTTGAAGCTAATAGTGGAATGAGGGACAGGAGGAGGAGAGAGAGGTGAAGAGAGGAGTGGATGGATGAAGGGGGAGATGGGTTAGTGAGGTGTGTGTGTGTGTCCTCTCGACTGATGGTGGAGGGGCAAACAATTGGGGTCAGATTGGGGAAATGGCTCTATCTTTAGAGGGGAAGGGGAGGTGGGGTGTGTGTCCTCGACTGATGGTGGAGGGGGCAACAGGTGGGGGTCAGATTGGGGAAATGGCTCTATCTTTAGAGGAGGGGGAGGTGGGGGGGGTGTCCGTGCGTTTGGCCGGAACCCTTCAAAGGGATTCTGATGATGACAGCGCTGTGACAGGAACATAGAGCCGTCGCCCGGGGAAACACAGCCGAGCCGTGTTGCCACGACGATGGGGCAGTTCCACCAACAGGAGGTTCTGATCCTCTCCTTCTCACACACACAAATAAAATGTTGTTGTTTGGTTGTTAAATGTCAACAGTAGACTGACCCAGCAATGGCCCGTCTGCTTGTAGGGTGAGACACTGGAATCAGGAGATGTCTCTCTAAGTAACTCTCTGTGGACAGAGAACACACCTTCAGAACCATCTCATCCAAGGCAACACGTTGAAATCAACCCGAGGTAAAGGGAGACACACCTGTCTTGACGTCAGAGCCAAAGTAGACCAGGGCAGCAGGGAACAGGTCAGCCTGGAGAGAGAGTGAGAGAGAGAGAGACGCCCGTTTCAATCCCACTTCCTAACCTCCAACAGCTTCTTCACCGTCACCAAACATGGCACACAGTTCAGTTTGAAGTCGACCACTAACTGAAGGCTCATCGGGCGGTTGGGAAAACACCTTCACCTCGAGAGCCAAACAACAACCCCTGAATCACAGCCCTGAAAGTGAAAGGTTTTAAATGGTGCCGATGGCTGTAATGACTGACAGACTGGTGATTACAGGGTGAGTACAGACAGAGTTATTATTCTGACTCTACTGTTTACCTGAGAGAGGTAGACAGAGAGACCGTTAAAAATATCTCTAGTGCTGTCTGCTGAGGATAGACACAGCCCAAACCTTCTCTCCTGCCGTCCTCCCCCTCTGTCCTCTCTCTCTACCCCCTCTGTCCTCTCTCTACCCCCTCTGTCCTCTCTCTACCCCCCTGTCTCAGTCCTCTCTCTACTCCCCTCTGTCCTCAGTCCTCTCTCTACCTCCCTCTCTGTCCTCCCTCTACCCCTCTGTCATCAGTCCTCTCCTGTCCTCAGTCCCTCTACCCCCTCTGTCCCTCAGTCCTTTCCTGTCCCCTCTCTACCCCCTCTGGCCTCAGTCCTCTCTCTACCCCCTCTGGCCTCAGTCCTCTCTCTACCCCTCTGGCCTCAGTCCTCTCTCTACCCCCTCTGGCCTCAGTCCTCTCCTCTACCCCCTCTGGCCTCAGTCCTCTCTCTACCCCCTCTGGCCTCAGTCCTCCTCTCTCTACCCCCCTCTGGCCTCAGTCCTGTCCTCCAGTCCTCTCTCTACCCCCTCTGTCCTCAGCTTCCCTGTCCTCTCTCTACCCCCTCTGGCCTCTCTCTACCCCCCTCTGGCCTCAGTCCCTCTCTACCCTCAGTCCTGTCCTCAGTCCTCTCTCTACCCCCTCTGTCCCTCAGTCCTTTCCTGTCCTCTCTCTACCCCCCTCTGTCCCCCTCTCTCTACCCCCTCTGGCCTCAGTCCTCTCTCTTACCCTCTGGCCTCAGTCCTTCCTCTACCCCCTCTGGCCTCTCCTGTCCTCCTCTTTACCCCCTGTCCTCTCTACCCCCTCTGTCCCTTCCTCTACCCCCTCTGTCCTCCCTCTACCCCTCCTCTGTCCTTCCTGTCCTCTCTTTACCCCCCTGTCCTCCTCTCTACCCCCTCTGTCCTCAGTCCTCTCTCTACCCCTCTGTTCTCAGTCCCTTCCTCTCTCTACCCCCTCTGTCCTCAGTCCCTTTCCTGTCCTCTCTCTACCCTCTCTGGCTCCTCTCTCTACCCTTCCGGCTCCTCTCCCTCTCTGGCCTCAGGCCTCTCTCTACCCCCTCTGGCCTCTCTCTACTCCCCCTCTGGTTTCAGGCTCTCTCTTCTACCCCCCTCTGGCCTCAGGCCCCTCTCTACCCTCTCTCAGGCCTCCACCCCTCTGGCCATCAGGCTCCTCTCTACCTCTCTCTCAGGCTACCCCTCTGGCCTCTCCCTGTCCTCTCTTTACCTTCTCCCTCCCCTCTCTGCCCCTCTCTACCCCTCTGCCTCAGTCCTCCCTTCTGTCTTCTCTCTACCCCCCATCTGTCCTCCTCTCTACCCCTTGTCCTCAGTCCTCCTTCTGTCCTCTCTCTACCCCCCTCTGTCCTCAGTCCTCCCTCTGTCCTATCTCCCCACCCCCCTCAGCTCTCCCCACCCCCATTCTGGCCTCCTCCCCACCCCTCTCTGGCTCCTCTCTCTACCCTCTACCTACCACTCTCCTCAGTCCTCTCTCTACCTCCCTCCTCCCTCCAGTCCTTCTGTTTCTATTATGGACAGAGCTGTTAATGACTATTATTAGAGACTCTTTGAACAAGAAACAATGTGTAGCAATGGATAAAGACAGGCTTCCACCACTCTCTCCCTGGGACAACATGCTCCCTTAGACACTGGCGTCTCCATAGGCAGGGGAGATAGAGGGGAGGGCTGTTATCAGAGGGCTGCTGGGATGGGGAAACATTCCTTCTGTGACAAAATCATTCATTGAACTGTCTGTCTGTCTGTCTGTCTGTCTGTCTGTCTGTCTGTGTCTGTCTGTCTGTCTGTCTGTCTGTGTGTGTGTGTGAGAGATGAACCCAGAATCTCTCTCCAGACTGGTGTACTTCAAGGGTGTAATCGCATGAGAATCTCTACACTCCCTATGAATCTAACCCTTGCAACCTCCCCATCAGACCCCCCCCCCATCCCCTCTGTCTCCTCCCCTCAGTCTCCTCCCTTCTCTCCCTCACCTCTGTGATCAAACAGTGGTGAAGGTCACCAGGGCAGATCAAACAGAGGAGGAGGAGGTCAGTAGGGCAGAAAATGGACACAGAGAGAGGAGGAGGAGGACAGGAGAGAAAAGAGCAACAGAGAGAGGAGGAGGAGGAGGAGGACAGGAGAGAAAAGAGCAACAGAGAGAGAGAGGAGGAGGAGGAGGACAGAAGAGAAAAGAGCAACAGAGAGAGGAGGAGGAGGAGGAGGAGGACAGAAGAGAAAAGAGCAACAGAGAGAGGAGGAGGAGGAGGACAGGAGAGAAAAGAGCAACAGAGAGAGAGGAGGAGGAGGAGGACAGGAGAGAAAAGAGCAACAGAGAGAGGAGGAGGAGGAGGACAGTAGAGAAAAGAGCAACAGAGAGAGAGGAGGAGGAGGACAGGAGAGAAAAGAGCAACAGAGAGAGAGGAGGAGGAGGAGGACAGGAGAGAACATAGCAACAGAGAGAGAGGAGGAGGAGGAGGACAGGAGAGAAAAGAGCAACAGAGAGAGAGGAGGAGGAGGACAGGAGAGAAAAGAGCAACAGAGAGAGAGGAGGAGGAGAGGAGGACAGGAGAGAAAAGAGCAACAGACAGAGGAGGAGGAGGACAGGAGAGAAAAGAGCAACAGAGAGAGAGATGTATTTTTCTAAAGCACATGAGAATTCCTTGTGTTGTGTTATTATTGTGTAGGGTTCATGTCTCCATGCTGTTTCAAACCCACTAGAACCCGAATTAATACTTTACACTGATTGGAGCAACAATAAATAAAGTTTACCAGTCCAATTTCATTCTGTTCTTTAGAGACATGGAGAGTCTTACCTGTAGGGGGGCTTACCTGGAAGAGGGTGGCTGTTGGGTCCTTACCTGTAAGGGGGGCTTACATTTACATTTACGGTGGCTGTTGGGTCCTTACCTGTAGGGGGGCTTACCTGGAAGAGGGTGGCTGTTGGGTCCTTACCTGTAGGGGGGCTTACCTGGAAGAGGGTGGCTGTTGGGTCCTTACCTGTAGGGGGTGGGGGCTTACCTGGAAGAGGGTGGCTGTTGGGTCCTTACCTGTAGGGGGAGGGCTTACCTGGAAAAGGGTGGCTGTTGGGTCCTCCAGAATGGTTTTAGGAGGAGCGATGACTGGAAGAGAGGAAATAATCATTTTATATCCAAAATGAGAGAGAGAGATGGAGAGATTATCCTCTCCCTCTCTGTCCCCATCCCTCCACCTCCCCCTGAGCTCTAGGGCCATGCCTCAGGACTCCTGTCTGTCCCTCCACCTCCCCCTGAGCTCTAGGGCCATGCCTCAGGACTCCTGTCTGTCCCCCTCCACCTCCCCCTGAGCTCTAGGGCCATGCCTCAGGACTCCTGTCTGTCCCCTCCACCTCCCCCTGAGCTCTAGGGCCATGCCTCAGGACTCCTGTCTGTCCCTCCACCTCCCCTGAGCTCTAGGGCCATGCCTCAGGACTCCTGTCTGTCCCCTCCACCTCCCCCTGAGCTCTAGGGCCATGCCTCAGGACTCCTGTCTGTCCCCCTCCACCTCCCCCTGAGCTCTAGGGCCATGCCTCAGGACTCCTGTCTGTCCCTCCCCCCTGAGGACCTGAGCTCTAGGGCCATGCCTCAGGACTCCTGTCTGTCCCCTCCACCTCCCCTGAGCTCTAGGGCCATGCCTCAGGACTCCTGTCTGTCCCCTCCACCTCCCCTGAGCTCTAGGGCCATGCCTCAGGGCTCCTGTCTGTCCCTCCCCCCTGAGGACCTGAGCTCTAGGGCCATGCCTCAGGACTCCTGTCTGTCCCCATCCCTCCACCTCCCCCTGAGCTCTAGGGCCATGCCTCAGGACTCCTGTCTGTCCCTCCACCTCCCCCTGAGCTCTAGGGCCATGCCTCAGGACTCCTGTCTGTCCCCATCCCTCCACCTCCCCCTGAGCTCTAGGGCCATGCCTCAGGACTCCTGTCTGTCCCTCCACCTCCCCCTGAGCTCTAGGGCCATGCCTCAGGACTCCTGTCTGTCCCCATCCCTCCACCTCCCCCTGAGCTCTAGGGCCATGCCTCAGGACTCCTGTCTGTCCCCATCCACCTCCCCCTGAGCTCTAGGGCCATGCCTCAGGACTCTGTCTGTCCCTCCACCTCCCCCTGAGCTCTAGGGCCATGCCTCAGGACTCCTGTCTGTCCCTCCACCTCCCCTGAGCTCTAGGGCCATGCCTCAGGACTCCTGTCTGTCCCTCCACCTCCCCTGAGCTCTAGGGCCATGCCTCAGGACTCCTGTCTGTCCCTCCCCCTGAGGACCTGAGCTCTAGGGCCATGCCTCAGGACTCCTGTCTGTCCCTCCACCTCCCCTGAGCTCTAGGGCCATGCCTCAGGACTCCTGTCTGTCCCTCTCCACCTGCCCCTGAGCTCTAGGGCCATGCCTCAGGACTCCTGTCTGTCCCTCCCCTGAGGACCTGAGCTCTAGGGCCATGCCTCAGGACTCCTGTCTGTCCCATCCTCCACCTCCCCTGAGCTCTAGGGCCATGCCTCAGGACTCCTGTCTGTCCCTCCACCTTCCCCTGAGCTCTAGGGCCATGCCTCAGGACTCCTGTCTGTCCCATCCCCCCACCTCCCCTGAGCTCTAGGGCCATGCCTCAGGACTCCTGGTCTGTCCCTCCTCCACCTCCCCTGAGCTCTAGGGCCATGCCTCAGGACTCCTGTCTGTCCCCCCTCCACCTCCCCTGAGCTCTAGGGCCATGCCTCAGGACTCCTGTCTGTCCCTCCCCTCCCCTGAGCTCTAGGGCCATGCCTCAGACTCCTGGCTGTCCCTCCCCCGACCTGAGCTCTAGGGCCATGCCTCAGGACTCCTGTCTGTCCCTCCCCTGAGGACCTGAGCTCTAGGGCCATGCCTCAGGACTCCTGTCTGTCCCCTCCACCTCCCCTGAGCTCTAGGGCCATGCCTCAGGACTCCTGTCTGTCCCTCCACCTCTCCCTTCCCCTGAGCTCTAGGGCCATGCCTCAGGGCTTCCTGGCTGTCCCTCCCCTCTCCCCTTCCCCCTGAGCTCTAGGGCCATGCCTCAGGGCTTCCTGGCTGTCTCTCTCCTCTCCCCTTCCCCTGAGCTCTAGGGCCATGCCTCAGGACTCCTGGCTGTCCCTCCCCCTGAGGACCTGAGCTCTAGGGCCATGCCTCAGGACTCCTGTCTGTCCCTCCCCCCTGAGGACCTGAGCTCTAGGGCCATGCCTCAGGACTCCTGTCTGTCCCTCCCCCCTGAGGACCTGAGCTCTAGGGGCCATGCCTCAGGACTCCTGTCTGTCCCTCCCCCCTGAGGACCTGAGCTCTAGGGGCCATGCCTCAGGGCTCCTGGCTGTCCCTCCCCCTTCCCCCTGAGCTCTAGGGCCATGCCTCAGGACTCCTGGCTGTCCCTGTCCCTCTGTTGTTCTGCCTGCGGCTATGGATCCCTGACCTGTTCACCAGACGTGCTACCTTGTCTCAGACCTGCTGGTTCCACCCTCCCTGTCTCCCTCCCTAGTCACTGTGCTGCTACATCTACATTGCTTGCTGATATAAAAAGGGCTTCATAAATATACTGAACAAAAATATAAAGCAACATGTAAAGTGTTGGTTTCATGAGCTGAAATAAAATATGTTTTGCAATAATGTGTTTACATCCCTGTTAGT
>NW_027038787.1:27500-38122 GCF_034236695.1 Oncorhynchus nerka
GGGAAGAGAGAGAGAAAGAGAGAGGGAGAGATCTACCTGTCTCTAGAGTCAACACAGTTACTAACACAAGGAGACAGAAGGGGATAGAGGAAGAGAGAGATCTACCTGTCTCTAGACTCAACACATAGTTACTAACACAAGGAGACAGAAGGGGATGGGGAAGAGAGAGATCTACCTGTCTCTAGAGTCAACACATAGTTACTAATACAAGGAGACAGAAAGGAGAGAGGAAGAGAGAGAGTTACTAATAAGAGTCAGATAGAGGAAGGAGAGATCTACCTGTCTCTAGAGTCAACACATAGTTACTAACACAAGGAGACAGAAGGGGATAGAGGAAGAGATCTACCTGTCTCTAGACTCAACACATAGTTACTAACACAAAGGAGACAGAAGGGGATAGAGGAAGAGATACCTGTTACTAACACTAGAGATCTACCTGTCTCAACACATAGTTACTAACACAAGGAGACAGAAGGGGGATAGAGGAAGAGAGAGATCTACCTGTCTCTAGAGTCAACACATAGTTACTAACACAAGGAGACAGAAGGGGATAGAGGAAGAGAGAGATCTACCTGTCTCTAGGAAGTCAACACATAGTTACTAACACAAGGAGACAGAGGAAGGAGATCTACAGAAGGGAGACAGAAGATAGAGGAAAGAGAGATCTACCTGTCTCTAGAGTCAACTTTATGAGTTACTAATACAAGGAGACAGAAAAGGAGAGAGAGGAAGAGAGAGAGAGAAAGAGAGAGGGGAGAGATCTACCTGTCTCTAGACTCAAACACATAGTTACTAACACAAGGAGACAGAAGGATAGAGGAAGAGAGAGATCTACCTGTCTCTAGACTCAACACATAGTTACTAACACAAGGAGACAGAAGGGGATAGAGGAAGAGAGAGATCTACCTGTCTCTAGACTCAACACATAGTTACTAACACAGGGATATAGAAGGGGATAGAGGAAGAGAGAAGAGATCTACCTGTCTCTAGACTCAACACATAGTTACTAATACAAGACAGAAAGACAGAGGAAGAGAGAGAAGAAGAGGATACCTGTCTCTAGACTCAACACATAGGAAGAGAGGGGATAGAGGAAGAGAGATCTACCTGTCTCTAGACTCAACACATAGTTACTAACACAAGGAGACAGAAGGGGATAGAGAGAAGAGAGGAGAAGAGGGGATAAGGGAGGAGAGATCTACCTGTCTCTAGACTCAACACATAGTTACTAATACAAGGAGACAGAAGGGGATAGAGGAAAGAAGGGAGAGATCTACCTGTCTCTAGACTCAAACACATAGTTACTAATACAAGGAGACAGAAGGGGATAGAGGAAGAGAGGAAGAGGAAGGAGAGATCTACCTGTCTAGACTCAACACATAGTTACTAACACAAGGAGACAGAAGGGGATAGGAGGAAGAGAGAGATCTACCTGTCTCTAGACTCAACACATAGTTACTAATACAAGGAGACAGAGGAAGGATAGGAGGAAGAGAAGGAAGAGATCTACCTGTCTCTAGACTCAAACACATAGTTACTAATACAAGGAGACAGAAGACAGATCTACCTGTCTCTAGAGTCAACACATAGTTACTAATACAAAGAGAAGGGGAAGAGGAGAGAGGAAGAGATCTACCTGTCTCTAGACTCAACACATAGTTACTAATACAAGGAGACAGAAGGGGATAGAGGAAAGGAAGGGAGATCTACCTGTCTCTAGACTCAACACATAGTTACTAACACAAGGAGACAGAAGGGATAGAGGAAGGAGAGATCTACCTGTCTCTAGAGTTATAACACAAGGAGACAAGAGAGGAAGAGATCTACCTGTCTCTAGAGTCAACACATAGTTACTAATACAAGGAGACAGAAGGGGATAGAGGAAGAGAGAGAGGAAAGAGAGAGAGAGGAAGAGAGATCTACCTGTCTCTAGAGGTCTGAAGAATCCCTGTAGAACACATCTGTCAGGGAACTGGACCAGAACTACCTGGACACACACACACACACACACACACTATTATATTGCTAATGTTACTGTAGTAACAGATTTAGGATCACTATTGACATCCACCTCCAGGTTAGTGGTCGATTCTATGTAAATGTAGGAGAAATTCAAGGGTATCTGACACACATTCACCCACACAACTCACTCGGGGGTATCTGACACACACACACACACATGGGCGAACACACATTCACCCACACAACTCACTCGGGGGGGTATCTGTCCATCTTATCCTTCATCTGAGATTCTCTCAGAGCTTTAGTCATCAGAGGAGCCTCCCTCTAGTACCCTCCTAAAGGGAGAAAGAGAGGGAGAGAGGGGAGAGGGGTGAGGAGAGAGGTGAGAAGAGAGATGGGAGAGGGAGAGAGAAAGAAAGAGGAGAGGGAGAGAGGAGGGAGAGAGAGAGAGAGAAAAAGAGAGAGGGAGAGAGAGGAGAGAGCATGAGAGAGAGGAGAGAGCAAGAGAGATGATTTACAGTGACTTTTGATTTGTGTGTGTGTGTGTGTGTGTGTGTGTGTGTGTGTGTGTGTGTGTGTGTGTGTGTGATAGATCACTGTGGTCAATGTAATTCTAGCCCCTTGATAATCTGTCTGGTGTGGTGTCACACAGTGAACGGAGGCAGACATCTCTTTTTGAAGAGACATCATAAAGAACCAATCAGGCGCATGCACATACCACACAACAACGTTTCCCAGCATTCCCCACAGTCTCTCCCAAGCGTCTAATTAAGTCCTTGGCAAACTGTAATTAAGTATATATATAAACCCATATAGAAGTTCCCTAACTGACTGCTTTCAGACCTTAACCATTAGAAGGTCAAGGCTGACCCCAGATCTGCTCTTCTTACTTTTGTTTATACATGACATTGGGTTATCCTAACTCACTAAATCCCAGGATGTCAAAACTGACCCCAGATCTGCTCATGACACGTAGCCAAGCAGTTAAGAGCATTGGGCCAGTAACCGAAGGTCGCTGGTTTGAATCCCCAAACAGCCTAGATAAGAACATCTAATCAATAATGCCTTGCTGAGCAAAGCACTTAACCCTCTGTCTCTCCTCCTCTTCCTCTCTCTCAGTCTCTCCTCCTCTTCCTCTCTCAGTCTCTCCTCCCCTCTTCCTCTCTCTCAGTCTCTCCTCCCCTCTTCCTCTCTCTCTCTCCTCCCCTCTTCCTCTCTCAGTCTCCTCCCCTCTTCCTCTCTCAGTCTCTCCTCCCTCTTCCTCTCTCAGTCTCTCCTCCCTCTCAGTCTCTCTCCTCCCCTCTGAGAGGTCTCTCCTCCCCTCTCAGTCTCTCCTCCCCCCCTCTGTCTCTCCTCCTCTTCCTCTCTGTCTCTCCTCCTCTTCCTCTCAATCTCTCCTCCTCTTTCTCTCAGTCTCTCCTCCCCCTCTTCCTCTCTCGGTCTCTCCTCCCCTCTTTCTCTCAGTCTCTCCTCCCCTCTTCCTCTCTCAGTCTCTCCTCCCCTCTTCCTCTCTCAGTCTCTCCTCCCCTCTTCCTCTCAGTCTCTCCTCCCTCTTCCTCTCTTTCAGTCTCTCCTCCTCTTCCTCTCTCTCTGTCTCTCCTCTTCCTCTCTTTCTGTATCTCCTCCCCTCTTCCTCTCTGTCTCTCCTCTTCTTCTTCTCTGTCTCTCCTCCCCTCTTCCTCTCTCAGTCTCTCTCCTCCCCTCTTCCTCTCTCTCAATCTCTCCTCCCCTCTTCCTCCTCTCTCAGTCTCTCCTCCCCTCTTCCTCTCTCTCAGTCTCTCTCCTCCCCTCTTCCTCTCTCAGTCTCTCCTCTTCCTCTCTCTCAGTCTCCCTCTTCCTCTCTCTCAGTCTCCCCTCTTCCTCTCCTCTCTCTCCAGTCTCCTCTCTTCCTCCCCTCTCTCAGTCTCCCCTCTTCCTCTCTCTCAGTCTCCTTCCCTCTCTCAGTCTCCCTCTCCCTACCTCTCTCTCTGTCTCTCCTCTCTTCCGCTCTCTCAGTCTCTCCTCCCCTCTTCCTCTCTCTGTCTCTCCTCCCTCTTCTCTCTCTGTCTCTCCTCCCCGTCTTCCTCTCTCTGTCTCTCCTCCCCTCTTCCTCTCTCTGTCTCTCCTCCCCTCTTCCTCTCTCAGTCTCTCCTCCCCTCTTCCTCTCTCAGTCTCTCCTCCCCTCTTCCTCTCTCAGTCTCTCCCTCCTCTTCCTCTCTCAGTCTCTCCCCTCTTCCTCTCTCAGTATCTCCTCCTCTTCCTCTCTTCTCTCCTCCTCTTCCTCTCTCTCTGTCTCCTCCTCCTCTTCCTCTCTCTCAGTCTCTCCTCCCCTCTTCCTCTCAGTCTCCTCCCCTCTTCCTCTCTCTCAGTCTCTCCTCCCCTCTTCCTCTCTCAGTCTCCTCCTCTTCCTCTCTCTCTCAGTCTCTCCTCCCCTCTTCCTCTCTCTCAGTCTCTCCTCTTCCTCTCTCTCAGTCTCCCCTCTTCCTCTCTCTCAGTCTCCCCTCTTCCTCTCTCTCAGTCTCCCCTCTCCTCAGTCTCCCCTCTTCTCTCTGTCTCTCTCTCTTCCTCCCCCTCTTCCTCTCTCTGTCTCTCTCTTCCCTCTTCGCTCTCTCTGTCTCTCCCTCCCCTCTTCCCCTCTCTCCAGTCTCTCCTCCCCTCTTCCTCTCTCTGTCTCTCCTCCCTCTTCCTCTCTCTGTCTCTCCTCCCCTCTTCCTCTCTCAGTCTCTCCTCCCCTCTTCTCTCTCAGTCTCTCCTCCTCTTCCTCTCTCAGTCTCTCCTCCCCCTCTTCTCTCTCAGTCTCTCCTCCCCCTTCCTCTCTCAGTCTCTCCTCCTCTTCCTCTCTCTCAGTCTCTCCTCCTCCCTCACCTCTCTCATTCTCTCCTCCCCTCTTAATCTCTGTCTCTCCCTCCCTCTTCCTCTCTCAGTTTTTTCCTCCCCTCTTCCTCTCTCAGTCTCTCCTCCCCTCTTCCTCTAATTCTCTCCTAAAACTTCATCTCTGTCTCTCCCTCCACATCCTCTCCCATCTCTCTCCACGCTTCCTCTCTCTCCACACTTCCTCTCTCAGTCTCTCCTCCTCTCTCTCAGTCTCTCCTCTCCTCTCTCTCAGTCTCTCCTCCCTCTTCCTCTCGTCTCCTCCTCTCCTCCTCTGTCTCTCCTCCCTCTCTCTCCGTCTCTCCTCCTCTTCCTCTCTCAGTCTCTCCTCCCCTCTTCCTCTCTCAGTCTCTCCTCCACACTTCCTCTCTCTCAGTCTCTTCTCCCCTCTCTCTGTCTCTCCTCTTCCTCTCTCTCAGTCTCTCCTCCCCTCTTCCTCTCTCTCAGTCTCTCCTCTCTCCTCAGTCCCACCTCTCACTCTTCAGCTGAGCGAAGCGTTTGCGGATGTCGTCCACAGTCACCTCAAAGAACTCGTCTGGCAAGTCCTGTTCGTTGCCGTAGCGATGCGCCCCAGAGTCCATGTGGTAGATCAGGGGTTCCCTGTCCACCGGCTGTAGAGGAGACAGAGAGAGAGAGAGAGGTGAGGCATCTCAACGGCTGCAGACATGACAACAGTAGAAATGTGGATCTGTCTGACTAGGTTTCTATATAAACAACAGGGGAGACCCTCAACAGGCCTGAGTAAAAGACTGGGATTTCTGTTCAGCCCATCAGAACAACATCAACCCCATCAACGTTACCTGCAGAACCTCCTCTACCACGGCCCAGTCATCCTGTTTGGCACTGGCTTGAGCGCTGAGAGATAGAAACAGAACATCTAGAACATACCATCTATCATTCATGTATGACTCTTATCAGCAGAGTACATTGAGAAGACGTTGAGTTGGACTCACAGGTCTCACCTTGGCGTTGTTGGGTTTAGATTTCTTGGCTTTGGGTGACCCGCCAACCGGTGATGGTAGTGATGATGATGATGATGATGATGATGATCCTACACCGCTCACCCCGGCCCCCAGCCTCTGACCCCCTCCAGAAAGGGGATGAAGGGAGCGGAGGAGGGGGAAGGAAGGAAGAGGAAGGAGGGAAGAAGGCTGGAAAGCGCACTGACCAGATGGTCCTGCCCTCTCCATCCTCCTCTTCTCCCTCTTCCTCCCCGAGGTTTCTTATAGGCCGCACCCCAATTTGGGAGTTTGTAACCACTTCCAGCTTCCTGTTTGCCAGGAAGTGTGTGCCAGCAGCCGAGGGGCGTGGACTGGGGCATCCACAGTCTCCAGCCGGCCTGTCAGGGCTCTCCTTTTTGATTGAAGGCAGGCGCTGCACCCTCTGGTTGTGAAGGGAGGCAGTCCGACGGGGGGTAAAGGGTGGGGCTTGGTTTCTCGCGACGGGATCTGTCGCCGTGCCCGCCTCCATGCCGTCATGCGTCTCCGTTGCCCTGGCGATTTGGTCTTCTTCAGTAAAAACCTGTAGAGCGGCAGAGGAGCGACATCATCTACATACTCATCACCACCACCCTTCCCAATCAGTGGCAGTGCATTAATGTCTGCTGTAATGGTGAGGATATGGTGAGTATATGGTGAGGGGATATGGTGAGATATATTAACGGGAGATTAATGTTGGGGATATGTTGTGGATATGTTGAGGACATGTTGAGGATATGTTGTGGAGGAACCAACCTGACATGTTGTCCCAGAGACTTCAGACTGGCCTTCTTTGGGAGGAACCAACCTAAACACACACACCCATCTAGTGTCCTCATCACACTCTTCAACACCCCTCCTCCCCATCAGTGTCCTCATCAGGACTTACCCCCCTGATCAGTGTCCTCATCACACTCTGATCAACACTTAGCTGCCTCACTGCACTCTGATCAACACCCCCTATCAGTGTCCTCATCGCACTCTGATCAACACCCCCTGTATCAGTGTCCTCATCACACTCTGATCACACCCCCCTGTACCCCTCCCCCCATCAGTGTCCTCATCACACTCTGATCAACACCCCTGCTCAGTGTCCTCCCCCCTCTGATCACCCCCCCCTATCAGTGTCCTCTCATCATCACCCCCTCTGTCCTCATCACCTCTGATCACCCCCCTATCAGTGTCCTCATTGCACTCTGTATCAGTGTCCTCATTACGCTCTGATCAACACCCCCGTATCAGTGTCCTCACTCCTCATCAACACCCCGTATCTGATCATCAACACCCCTGTATCAGTGTCCTCATCACACTCTGATCAACACCCCCTGTATCAGTGTCCTCATTACACTCTGATCAACCCCCCTGTATCAGTGTCCCTCATTATGGCTCTGATCAGCACCCCCTATCCCCTACTCAGTGTCCTCATTACACTCTGATCAACACCCCCCTATCAGTGTCCTCATTACACTCTGATCAACACCCCCCTCTGATCAACACCCCCTGTATCCAGTGTCCTCATCACACTCTGATCAACAACACCCCCCTATCCCAGTGTCCTCATTACACTCTGATCAACACCCCCTATCAGTGTCACTCATTACACTCTAGTCAGCACCCCCTGTATCAGTGTCCTCATTTCACTCAACACCCCCTATCAGTGTCCTCATTACGCTCTGATCAACACCCCCCTATCCAGTGTCCTCATTACGCTCTGATCAACACCCCCCTGTATCAGTGTCCTCATTGCACTCTGATCCACCCCCACCCTGTATCAGTGTCCTCATTACACTCTGATCCAGACACCCCCCTGTATCAGTGTCCTCATCAAGTCACCCCTCAGTGATCATTCGCTCTGATCAAAAACCCCCCTGTATCAGTGTCCTCATTATACTCTGATCAACACCCCCTGTATCAGTGTCCTCATTACACTCTGATCAACACCCCCTACCCTGTATCAGTGTCCTCATTACACTCTGTTCAACACCCCTGAGTGTCCTCATTACGCTCCCCCTGTATCAGTGTCCTCATTACACTCTGATCAACACCCTGTATCAGTGTCCTCATTACACTCTGATCAACACCCTCCCCCCTGTATCAGTGTCCTCATTACACTCTGATCAACACCCCCTGTATCAGTGTCCTCATCACACTCTGATCAACACCTCCCCTGTATCAGTGTCCTCATTACACTCTGATCAACCCCCCTGTATCAGTGTCCTCATTACACTCTGATCAACACCCCTGTATCAGTGTCCTCATTACACTCTGATCAACACCCCCCCCTCTGTCTCATCACCTCTGATCAACACCCCCTGTATCAGTGTCTCATTACACTCTGATCAACACCCCCCTGTATCAGTGTCCTCATTACATCTGATCAACTTTTTACCTATCAGTGTCCTCATTACACTCTGATCAACACCCCCTGTATCAGTGTCCTCATTACACTCTGATCAACACCCCCCTGTATCAGTGTCCTCATTACACTGGAACACCCCCTGTATCAGTGTCTCATTACACTCTGATCAACCCCCTGTATCAGTGTCCTCATTACACTCTGATCAACCCCCCCTGTATCAGTGTCCCTCATTACACTCTGATCAACACCCCCCTGTATCAGTGTCCTCATTACTCTGATCCTGTATCAGTGTCCTCTTTACACTCTGATCAACACCCCCCTGTATCAGTGTCCTCATTACACTCTGATCACACCCCCCCCCCCCTGTATCAGTGTCCTCATTACACTCTGATCAACCCCCTGTATCAGTGTCCTCATTACACTCTGATCAACACCTCCTGTATCAGTGTCTCATTACACTCTGATCATCAGTGTCCTCACCTCCCCCTGTATCAGTGTGTCCTCATTACACTCTGATCAACACCCCCCTGTATCAGTGTCCCCCTCTGATCAACACCCTGTATCAGTGTCCTCATTACACTCTGATCAACACCCCCCCCCTGTATCAGTGTCCTCATTACACTCTGATCAACACCCCCTGTATCAGTGTCCCAGCACCCCCTCATTACACTCTGATCAACACCCCCCTGTATCAGTGTCCTCATTACACTCTGATCACTCTGACACCCCCCCCCTGTATCAGTGTCCTCATTACACTCTGATCAACACCCCCCTGTATCAGTGTCCTCATTACCCCCTGATCACACCCCTGTATCAGTGTCCCTCATTACACTCTGATCAACACCCCCTGTATCAGTGTCCTCATTACACTCTGATCAAGTGTCCCTCATTACACTCCCTGATCAACACCCCCCACCCTGTCAGTGTCCTCACTCTGTTCAACACTCTGATCACACCCCCTGTATCAGTGTCCTCATTACACTCTGATCAACACCCCCTGTATCAGTGTCCTCATCACACTCTGATCACACCCTGTATCAGTGTCCTCATTACACTCTGATCAACACCCCCCTGTATCAGTGTCCTCATTACACTCTGATCAACACCCCTGTATCAGTGTCCTCATTACACTCTGATCAACACCCCCGTATCAGTGTCCTCATTACACTCTGATCAACACCAGTCAACCCCCCTGTATCAGTGTCTCATTACACTCTGATCAACCCCCTGTATCAGTGTCCTCATTACACTCTGATCAACCCCCCTGTATCAGTGTCCTCATTACACTCTGATCAACCCCCCTGTATCAGTGTCCTCATTACACTCTGATCAACACCCCCTGTATCAGTGTCCTCATTACACTCTGATCAACACCCCCCTGTATCAGTGTCCTCATTACACTCTGATCAACACCCCCCTGTATCAGTGTCCTCATTACACTCTGATCAACACCCCCCTGTATCAGTGTCCTCATTACACTCTGGATCAACACCCCCTGTATCAGTGTCCTCATTACACTCTGATCAACACCCCCTGTATCAGTGTCCTCATTACAGTCTGATCAACACCCCCTGTATCAGTGTCCTCATTACACTCTGATCATCCTCTGATCAACCCCCCTGTATCAGTGTCTCACCCCCTGTATCACACTCTGATCAACACCCCCCCTGTATCAGTGTCTCTGATCATTATCACTCTGATCAACACCCCCTGTATCAGTGTCCTCATCACACTCTGATCAACACCCCCCCCTGTATCAGTGTCCTCATTACACTCTGATCAACCCCCCTGTATCAGTGTCCTCATTACACTCTGATCACACCCCCCCTGTATTCAGTGTCCTCATTACACTCTGATCTGATCAACCCCCCTGTATCAGTGTCCTCATTACACTCTGATCAACACCCCCTGTATCAGTGTCCTCATTACACTCTGATCAACACCCCTGTATCAGTGTCCTCATCACAATCTGATCAACCCCCCCTGTATCAGTGTCCTCATTACACTCTGATCAACACCCTCCCTGTATCAGTGTCCTCATTACACTCTGATCACACCCCCTGTATCAGTGTCCCTCATTACACTCTGATCAACACCCCCCAGTATCAGTGTCCTCTTTACACTCTGATCAACACCCCTGTATCAGTGTCCTGATCAACACCCCCCCCACCCTGTACACTGTTCAACACCCCTGTATCAGTGTCCTCATTACGCTCTGATCACCCCCTGTATCAGTGTCCTCATTACACTCTGTTCAACACCCCCCTGTATCAGTGTCCTCAACATTCACGCTCTGATCAACACCCCCCTGTATCAGTGTCCTCATTACACTCTGATCAACACCCCCCTATATCAGTGTCCTCATTACCTCTGATCAACACCCCCCTGTATCAGTGTCCTCATTACCTCTGATCAACACCCCCCTGTATCAGTGTCCTCATTACACTCTGATCAACACCCCCTGTATCAGTGTC
>NW_027038788.1:5000-14570 GCF_034236695.1 Oncorhynchus nerka
ACTGCAGAGGGTAAGCTTCAGTTCTCTGACCAATGGAGCGAAGAGATGATGGCGAGGAAGTCTCTGATTGGCTCGATGCAGCCCATGACCTCCGTGGTGCAAATGTGACCCTGCGAGGAGAGAAGCGCTCCAGCCAGGAAGCAGCCCAGCTCCATGGAAATGCCCAGGAACTCTGTCACCTGGGAAACGCCGGGGGGAAAACATCATTTGACATACATTTGGTAGAATGGATATATTTTAACCATTTATATCATAAACTCCCTAATGACACAGTATTGTATTTGTATTGGAATGTCAATTGTAGTACTTGATTGTACAGGAAACATAACCTCTGTTGGAGAAGAGAGGAGGGGGAGCTACATCTCACAGAGGAGAGGATAGAGGAGGGGAGCTACATCTCACAGAGGAGAGGATAGAGGAGGGGGAGCTACATCTCACAGAGGAGAGGATAGAGGAGGGGAGCTACATCTCACAGAGGAGAGGATAGTGGAGGGGGAGCTACATCTCACAGAGGAGGGGGAGCTACATCTCACAGAGGAGGGAGCTACATCTCACAGAGGAAGAATAGTGGGGCTACATCTCACAGAGGAGGGGAGCTACATCTCACAGAGGAGGAGCTACATCTCATGGGGAGGGGGGCTACATCTCACAGAGGAGGGGGAGCTACATCTCATAGAGGAGGGGGAGCTACATCTCACAGAGGAGGGGGAGCTACATCTCACAGAGGAGGGGGAGCTACATCTCACAGAGGAGGAGCTACATCTCACAGAGGAGAGGATAGAGGAGGGGCTAGAGGAGGGATAGTGGAGGGAGCTACATCTCACAGAGAAGGATAGTGGAGGGGGGCTACATCTCACAGAGGAGAGGATAGTGGAGGGGGAGCACATCTCACAGAGGAGAGGATAGTGGGAGGGGGAGCTACATCTCACAGAGGAGCTACATCTCACAGTGGAGGGAGCTACATCTCACAGTGGAGGGGGAGCTACATCTCATAGAGGAGAGGATAGTGGAGGGGGAGCTACATCTCACAGAGGAGAGGATAGTGGAGGGGGAGCTACATCTCACAGAGGAGAGGATAGTGGAGGGGGAGCTACATCTCACAGTGGAGGGGTGGAGCTACATCTCACAGTAGTGGAGGGGAGCTACATCTCATAGAGGAGGGGAGCTACATCTCACAGAGGAGGATAGGGAGGGGGAGCTACATCTCACAGAGGAGAGGATAGTGGGAGGGGGAGCTACATCTCACAGAGGAGAGGATAGTGAGGGGGAGCTACATCTCACAGAGGAGAGGATAGAGGAGGGGGAGCTACATCTCACAGAGGAGAGGATAGAGGAGGGGGAGCTACATCTCACAGAGGAGAGGATAGAGGAGGGGAGCTACATCTCACAGAGGAGAGGATAGAGGAGGGGGAGCTACATCTCACAGAGGAGAGGATAGAGGAGGGGGAGCTACATCTCACAGAGGAGAGGATAGGGAGGGGGAGCTACATCTCACAGAGGAGGGATAGTGGAGGGGGAGCTACATCTCACAGAGGAGAGGATAGAGGAGGGGGGAGCTACATCTCACAGAGGAGAGGATAGAGGAGGGAGCTATATCTCACAGAGGAGGGATAGAGGAGGGGGCTACATCTCACAGAGGAGAGGATAGAGGAGGGGGCTACATCTCACAGAGGAGGGATAGAGGAGGGGGAGCTACATCTCACAGAGGAGAGGATAGAGGAGGGGAGCTATATCTCACAGAGGAGGATAGAGGAGGGGGAGCTACATCTCACAGAGGAGAGGGAGGGGGAGCTACATCTCACAGAGGAGAGAATAGAGGAGGGGAGCTACATCTCACAGAGGAGAGGATAGAGGAGGGGAGCTACATCTCACAGAGGAGAGGATAGAGGAGGGGAGCTACATCTCACAGAGGAGAGGATAGAGGAGGGGGAGCTACATCTCACAGAGGAGAGGATAGAGGAGGGGGAGCTACATCTCACAGAGGAGAGGATAGTGGAGGGGGAGCTATATCACACAGAGGAGGGGGAGCTACATCTCACAGAGGAGAGGATAGAGGAGGGGGAGCTATATCTCACAGAGGAGAGGATAGAGGAGGGGGAGCTCATCTCAGAGGAGGGAATAGTGAGCATGAGGAATACGGGCAGCTCCCCAGAACCAGGATCTCCTTGTTGCCTTTAGACTCAGATGGAGCTTCCTGTAGTAGGACCAATCAGGAAGGATTTGAGGAGAACACACAGCAGTAGTACCATAGCCAGAGAGAACAGGACCTGGGACAGGAGCAGGAGGACGTGCAGACCTCCAAACAGGACACTACAGAACACAGGATAGAACACAGAACACCAGCCTCACAACACAGAACACTGGTTTACAGCGAGAACAGGACCTGGGCTAGGAGGACAGAACACAGGACAGGATCCTCAGAAGACAGAACACAGGACAGGACCCTCAGAAGACAGAACACAGGACAGGACCCTCAGAAGACAGAACAGGACCCTCAGAAGACAGAACACAGGAAGGACCCTCAGAAGACAGAACAGGACCCTCAGAAGACAGAACCCTCACAGGACAGGACCCTCAGAAGACAGAACAGGACCCCTCAGAAGACAGAACAGGACCCTCAGAAGACAGAACCCTCAGAAGACAGAACAGGACCCTCAGAAGACAGAACAGGACCCTCAGAAGACAGAACAGGACCCTCAGAAGACAGAACAGGACCCTCAGAAGACAGAACACAGGACAGGACCCTCAGAAGACAGAACAGGACCCTCAGAAGACAGAACATAGGACAGGACCCTCAGAAGACAGGACAGGACCCTCAGAAGACAAGACAGGACCCTCAGAAGACAGGACACAACAGTATTAAACATTAGAACTACATACCTTACTAGCATGAGTTGAGTTTTGGGACAGGGTGTGTCTAGTGCATATATAGCTGTGTGTGTGTGTGTGTGTGTGTGTGTGTGTGTGTGTGTGTGTGTGTGTGTGTGTGTGTGTGTGTGCTCACCTGTCCAGGTGGCCAGATGACACCTGTATGAGGGTGGGCATGACGGCTATGAACAGACCCAGCTGAACATCCTGCATTACCAACATCCCCAGGAGAACACTGCTGTAGTCCAGCTCCCCTACACACACACACACACACACACCACGCACAAACATACACACACACCACGCACAAACATACACACACACACACAGTTTTAATGTTTGTAGCCAGTTACTCATTTAAAGACAGGTGGTTCTTTAACATTAAAATAAAGAGCATTGGAAGTCAAGTCTCTCTCTCGCTCTGTCTCACACACACACACACACACACACACACACACACACACAGACACACACAGCAACACAGACACACACAGAGACACACAGAGACACAGACACACACAAAGACACAGACACACACACACACACGTAGTCTCCGTACCGTCCTTGTCAGCGCGGGCGCCCCCAGCCAGGAAGCGTGAGACCAGTGGTGTGGAGGATAGAGAGAGACAGGAGGAGATGAAGACGGTCTGGGTGGGACGGATATGCAGCACCTGACCCCACAGCAGCCCTGTAGCCACCATCAACAGACTGAGGTAGCATGAACCCTGCACAGAGATCTTCCACACCTGCACACACACATAGGACAGTACACACATGTTAAATACACACACACAGTCTTGTACAGCTAATCTGGTGGGGACACACAATTCAATCACATTCAAAATCCTATTTTCCCTAACCCGTACTCTTACCCTAACCTTAACCCAAAACCTAACCCGTACTCTAACCCTAACTTTAACCCAAAAACCTAACCCGTACTCTTACTCTTACCCTAACCTTAACCCAAAACCTAACCCGTACTCTTACCCTAACTTTAACCCAAAAACCTAACCCGTACTCTTACTCTTACCCTAACCTTAACCCAAAACCTAACCCGTACTCTTACCCTTACCCTAACCTTAACCCAAAAACCTAACCCGTACTCTTACCCTTACCCCAACCGTAACCCAAAAACCTAACCCGTACTCTTACCCTAACCTTAACCCAAAAACCTAACCCGTACTCTTACCCTAACCTTAACCCAAAAACCTAACCCGTACTCTTACCCTAACCTTAACCCAAAAACCTAACCCGTACTCTTACCCTTACCCTAACCTTAACCCAAAAACCTAACCCGTACTCTTACCCTTACCCAACCCCAACCTTAACCAAAAAACCTAACCCTGGCTCCTAACCCTAAAACTAACCCTAGCTCTTAAACCTAACACTAATTCTAACCTTAACCTTAAACCCCCTAGAAATAGCATTTAAACTCATGGGGACCAACAAAATGTCCCCGTTGGTCAAATGTTAGTTTGTTTACCATTCTTGTGACAAGAATAGTTGAACACGTCCACGCATATAAAATGGTCTTCATCTCTTGAAATGAACACAATATAATTATCACGTTCCAGAGAAGAGAGCGAGAGAGAGAGAGAGGGAGGGAGGCCAGGGAGAGAGAGAGGGAGGGAGGCCAGGGAGAGAGAGTGAGAGTGAGAGAGCGCAAGAGAGGGAGGGAGGCCAGGGAGAGAGAGAGAGAGGGAGGGAGAGAGGGAGAGAGAGAGGGAGGGAGGCCAGGGAGAGAGAGTGAGGGAGGGAGAGAGAGAGAGAGTGAGAGAGCGCAAGAGAGGGAGGGAGGCCAGGGAGAGAGAGAGAGAGGGAGGGAGAGAGGGAGAGAGAGAGGGAGGGAGGCCAGGGAGAGAGAGTGAGGGAGGGAGAGAGAGAGAGAGCGAGAGAGCGCAAGAGAGGGGAGGGAGGCCAGGGAGAGAGAGAGAGAGAGCGAGAGAGGGAGGGAGGCCAGGGAGAGAGTGAGGGAGGGAGGAAGCAGGAAGACTGATTAGGAAATGTGTGATAAACAGATAGCGAAATGAAGAGGAGAGAGAGTTAGACGTCGCTCTCTGCTGAGACGGAGTTGGTGAAAGAATGTAAGAATGTGGGTTTCTGAGTCCCACTGTGAAAATGTAGGTCAGAGTTACACACTTCACACCAGTGTTAAGTCCTTTCCTGTCTGGTGATGTCACCCGGCAGATCAAAACTCCATCCCACCAAAACAGGCAGTGGTTCTAAACAGCTGTTCCACTAGAAGGGCATCATCATCATCATCAACTTCACAGTATCATTCCACCCTCATAGTGTGGAAATACATATAAAACACAGGGAATTCACGTTTATGTCTGCACTGGGCCTTTAATAGTTTTTGCTATTTCAAGAATGTAGGCTAATATCTGATGGAAAATACCTCTGTGTGTGTGTGTGTGTGTGTGTGTGTGAGGGGGGGGGGTTGAATGCAACACTAGGCAGCCTACCTTCCGAAGTCGCTCTGGGGAGAACTCGAGACCGACCACGAAGAGAGTGAAGAACACTCCCAACTCTCCCAGCGTTTCTACCTGCACCATAGACTGCACAGAGATACATTACTCTCTCTCACACAGGCAGACACACAGACAGGCAGGCAGACACACAGACAGACAGACACACAGACAGACAGGCAGGCAGACAGAGGCAGACAGACAGGCAGAGAGACAGACAGACAGGCAGACAGAGGCAGACAGACAGGCAGACAGAGGCAGACAGGCAGAGAGACAGAAAGACAGGCAGACAGGCAGACAGAGGCAGACAGACAGACAGAGAGACAGGCAGACACTGTTGCATGTCTCACCTTGATGCTGTTGAGTCCAGAGGGACCCAGGAGGACTCCACAGACGATGTAACCAAACATGGGGGGCAGGCCCATCATAGTGCACAGCCAACCACATGGCAGAGACAGCATCACTACGGAGACCAGGTCCTGACCAGCCAATCACAGACAACAGGACAGGACACCACAGGGACACAGATTAGAATTGTGCAAAATTGTAATTTCATTTGAAGACCCATTTGGTCACATTACAGTTGGAGTCTCAGGACAGTCTTCATATAGTCAGATTACAGCTGGAGTCTCAGGACAGTCTTCATATAGTCAGATTACAGCTGGAGTCTCAGGACAGTCTTCATATAGTCAGATTACAGCTGGAGTCTCAGGACAGTCTTCATATGGTCAGATTACAGCTGGAGTCTCAGGACAGTCTTCATATGGTCAGATTACAGCTGGAGTCTCAGGACAGTCTTTATATAGTCAGATTACAGCTGGAGTCTCAGGACAGTCTTCATAGGTCAGATACAGCTGGAGTCTCAGGACAGTCTTCATTTACAGCAGTCTCAGGACAGTCTTCATATAGTCAGATTACAGCTGTAGTCTCAGGACAGTCTTCATATGGTCAGATTACAGCTGGAGTCTCAGGACAGTCTTCATGTAGTCAGATTACAGCTGGAGTCTCAGGACAGTCTTCATATGGTCAGATTACAGCTGAGTCTCAGGACAGTCTTCATATAGTCAGATTACAGCTGGAGTCTCAGGGACAGTCTTCATATGGTCAGATTACAGCTGGAGTCTCAGGACAGTCTTCATATGGTCAGTTACAGCTGGAGTCTCAGGACATTCTTCATGGTCAGATTACAGCTGGAGTCTCAGGACAGTCTCAGGACAGCTCTTCAGTATATAGTCAGATTACAGCTGGAGTCTCAGGACAGTCTTCATTCATGGTCAGATTACAGCTGGAGTCTCAGGACAGTCTTCATATAGTCAGATTACAGCTGGAGTCTCAGGGTGGTCAGATTACAGCTGGAGTCTCAGGACAGTCTTCATATCAGATTACAGTGGAGATTACAGCTGGAGTCTCAGGACAGTCTTCATATAGTCAGATTACAGCTGGAGTCTCAGGACAGTCTTCAGATACAGCTGGACTCAGATTACAGCTGAGTCTCAGGACAGTCTTCACAGATTACAGCTTCAGGACAGTCTTCATGGTCAGATTACAGCTGGAGTCTCAGGACAGTCTTCATATGGTCAGATTACAGCTGTAGTCTCAGGACAGTCTTCATATAGTCAGATTACAGCTGGAGTCTCAGGACAGTCTTCATATCTCAGGTCAGTCAGATTACAGCTGGAGTCTCAGGACAGTCTTCATATAGTCAGATTACAGCTGGAGTCTCAGGACAGTCTTTATATAGTCAGATTACAGCTGGAGTCTCAGGACAGTCTTCATATAGTCAGATTACAGCTGGAGTCTCAGGACAGTCTTCATATAGTCAGATTACAGCTGGAGTCTCAGGACAGATTACAGCTGGAGTCAGGACAGTCTATGGTCAGATTACAGCTGGAGTCTCAGGACAGTCTTCATATAGTCAGATTACAGCTGGAGTCTCAGGACAGTCTTCATATAGTCAGATTACAGCTGGAGTCTCAGGACAGTCTTCATGTAGTCAGATTACAGCTGGAGTCTCAGGACAGTCTTCATATGGTCAGATTACAGCTGGAGTCTCAGGACAGTCTTCATATAGTCAGATTACAGCTGGAGTCTCAGGACAGTCTTTATATGGTCAGATTACAGCTGGAGTCTCAGGACAGTCTTCATATAGTCAGATTACAGCTGGACTCAGACATTCTTCATATGGTCAGATTACAGCTGGAGTCTCAGGACAGTCTTTATATGGTCAGATTACAGCTGGACTTAGGACAGTCTCAGTCAGATTACAGCTGAGTCTCAGGGCAGTTATATAGTCAGATTACAGCTGGAGTCTCAGGACAGTCTTCATATAGTCAGATTACAGCTGGAGTCTCAGGACAGTCTTCATAGTCAGATTACAGCTGGAGTCTCAGGGGTCAGTCAGATTACAGCTGAGTCTCAGGACAGTCTTCAGTCAGATTACAGATGGAGTCTCTTCAGTCAGATTACGGTCTTCATATGGTCAGATTACAGCTGGAGTCTCATGACAGTCTTCATATAGTCAGATTACAGCTGGACTCAGTCTTCATAGTCAGATTATTTGGCTAGTCTCAGGACGGTCTTCATATAGTCAGATTACAGCTGGAGTCTCAGGACAGTCTTCATGTAGTCAGATTACAGCTGGAGTCTCAGGACAGTCTTCATATGGTCAGATTACAGCTGGAGTCTCAGGACAGTCTTCATATAGTCAGATTACAGCTGGAGTCTCAGGACAGGGTCAGATTACAGCTGGAGTCTCATGACAGTCTTCCATATAGTCAGATTACAGCTGGACTCAGGACATTCTTCATATGGTCAGATTACAGCTGAGTCTCAGGACAGTCTTCATATGGTCAGATTACAGCTGGACTCATAGTCAGATTACAGCTGTAGGGACAGTCTTCATATAGTCAGATTACAGCTGGAGTCTTCATATGGTCAGATTACAGCTGGAGTCTCAGGACAGTCTTCATGTAGTCAGATTACAGCTGGAGTCTCAGGACAGTCAGGGACAGTCTTCATATGGTCAGATTACAGCTGGAGTCTCAGGACAGTCTTCATATGGTCAGATTACAGCTGAGTCACAGTCTTCATAGGATTACAGCTGGAGTCTCAGGACAGTCTTCATATGGTCAGATTACAGCTGGAGTCTCAGGACAGTCTTCATAGTCAGATTACAGCTGGAGTCTCAGGACAGTCTTCATATAGTCAGATTACAGCTGGAGTCTCAGGACAGTCTTCATATGGTCAGATTACAGCTGGAGTCTCAGGACAGTCTTCATATAGTCAGATTACAGCTGGAGTCTCAGGACAGTCTTCATAGTCAGATTACAGCTGGAGTCTCAGGACAGTCTTTATGGTCAGATTACAGTGGAGTCTCATGACAGTCTTCATTAGTGTTCAGCTGGACTAAGGGACAGTCTTCATATAGTCACTACAGCTGACTGACCTTGTATAGGACCATTAGTGTTGGTTGTGCTGGTACTGACCTGATGAAGTGTTGATCGAGCATGGTGGAGTCTCTGGGCTTGGTCAGAACATACTGGTTGTTCTGAGGTCGATGAGCATGCTCAGCCCCACGTCGTCCTCCACCTCTCCACTCCTTGACATATGGTCTCCACCCTCTTCTTTTCCTCCGTCTTCCTCCGTCCTCCTCCACTCTCAGCACCGCCTCCACGTTGGCCCTACGCACTCCATTCATCTGATCACAATCCTGATAATAACTCTACTGGTATAGCCTTTAATACAATACAGTCTTCAACAGCCCCAACAGTCTTCAAGTCACATCAGGGCTGTCTTTATACAGCCTCTCAGGACAGTCTCATAGTCTGCTGATCTGGGATCAGCTGTCCTCCTGTCCAAACAGTCTGATTCATTATGCTCTAAAAGGGAGACTGGATCCTAGATCAGCACTCCTATTCTGACCTAGACAGTTTGTCGTCAAAGACGTTGTCCACCATATGACCTATGTTTGTTGTTGTTGTTGATGAACCTGTTTATTGTTGTCCTCTATGACCTATGTGTTGTTGTTGTTGATGAACCTGTTTATTGTTGTCCTCTATATGACCTATGTGTTTGATGTTGTTGTTGTTGTTGATGAACCTGTTTATTGTTGTCCTCTATATGACCTATGTGTTTGATGTTGTTGTTGTTGTTGATGAACCTGTTTATTGTTGTCGAAGGCGTGGTCCTCTATATGAACTATGTGTTGTTGTTGTTGATGAACCTGTTTATTGTT
>NW_027038788.1:15070-38132 GCF_034236695.1 Oncorhynchus nerka
ACAGGACCTGGGACAGGAGCAGGAGGACGTGCAGACCTCCAAACAGGACACTACAGAACACAGGATAGAACACAGAACACCAGCCTCACAACACAGAACACTGGTTTACAGCGAGAACAGGACCTGGGCTAGGAGGACAGAACACAGGACAGGATCCTCAGAAGACAGAACACAGGACAGGACCCTCAGAAGACAGAACACAGGACAGGACCCTCAGAAGACAGAACAGGACCCTCAGAAGACAGAACACAGGACAGGACCCTCAGAAGACAGAACAGGACCCTCAGAAGACAGAACCCTCAGAAGACAGGACAGGACCCTCAGAAGACAGAACACAGGACAGGACCCTCAGAAGACAGAACAGGACCCTCAGAAGACAGAACCCTCAGAAGACAGAACAGGACCCTCAGAAGACAGAACAGGACCCTCAGAAGACAGAACAGGACCCTCAGAAGACAGAACAGGACCCTCAGAAGACAGGACAGGACCCTCAGAAGACAGAACACAGGACAGGACCCTCAGAAGACAGAACAGGACCCTCAGAAGACAGAACATAGGACAGGACCCTCAGAAGACAGGACCCTCAGAAGACAGAACCCTCAGAAGACAAGACAGGACCCTCAGAAGACAGAACCCTCAGAAGACAAGACAGGACCCTCAGAAGACAGGACACAACAGTATTAAACATTAGAACTACATACCTTACTAGCATGAGTTGAGTTTTGGGACAGGGTGTGTCTAGTGCATATATAGCTGTGTGTGTGTGTGTGTGTGTGTGTGTGTGTGTGTGTGTGTGTGTGTGTGTGTGTGTGCTCACCTGTCCAGGTGGCCAGATGACACCTGTATGAGGGTGGGCATGACGGCTATGAACAGACCCAGCTGAACATCCTGCATTACCAACA
The DNA here is from genome assembly GCF_034236695.1 of Oncorhynchus nerka. Classification (NCBI taxonomy): domain Eukaryota; kingdom Metazoa; phylum Chordata; class Actinopteri; order Salmoniformes; family Salmonidae; genus Oncorhynchus; species Oncorhynchus nerka. Next base: position 15,973 of record NW_027038788.1, read on the forward strand.
TCCCCAGGAGAACACTGCTGTAGTCCAGCTCCCCTACACACACACACACACACACACCACGCACAAACATACACACACACCACGCACAAACATACACACACACACACAGTTTTAATGTTTGTAGCCAGTTACTCATTTAAAGACAGGTGGTTCTTTAACATTAAAATAAAGAGCATTGGAAGTCAAGTCTCTCTCTCGCTCTGTCTCACACACACACACACACACACACACACACACACACACACACACAGACACACACAGCAACACAGCAACACAGACACACACAGAGACACAGACACACACAAAGACACAGACACACACACACACACGTAGTCTCCGTACCGTCCTTGTCAGCGCGGGCGCCCCCAGCCAGGAAGCGTGAGACCAGTGGTGTGGAGGATAGAGAGAGACAGGAGGAGATGAAGACGGTCTGGGTGGGACGGATATGCAGCACCTGACCCCACAGCAGCCCTGTAGCCACCATCAACAGACTGAGGTAGCATGAACCCTGCACAGAGATCTTCCACACCTGCACACACACATAGGACAGTACACACATGTTAAATACACACACACAGTCTTGTACAGCTAATCTGGTGGGGACACACAATTCAATCACATTCAAAATCCTATTTTCCCTAACCCGTACTCTTACCCTAACCTTAACCCAAAAACCTAACCCGTACTCTAACCCTAACTTTAACCCAAAAACCTAACCCGTACTCTTACTCTTACCCTAACCTTAACCCAAAAACCTAACCCGTACTCTTACCCTAACTTTAACCCAAAAACCTAACCCGTACTCTTACTCTTACCCTAACCTTAACCCAAAAACCTAACCCGTACTCTTACCCTTACCCTAACCTTAACCCAAAAACCTAACCCGTACTCTTACCCTTACCCCAACCGTAACCCAAAAACCTAACCCGTACTCTTACCCTAACCTTAACCCAAAAACCTAACCCGTACTCTTACCCTAACCTTAACCCAAAAACCTAACCCGTACTCTTACCCTAACCTTAACCCAAAAACCTAACCCGTACTCTTACCCTTACCCTAACCTTAACCCAAAAACCTAACCCGTACTCTTACCCTTACCCAACCCCAACCTTAACCAAAAAACCTAACCCTGGCTCCTAACCCTAAAACTAACCCTAGCTCTTAAACCTAACACTAATTCTAACCTTAACCTTAAACCCCCTAGAAATAGCATTTAAACTCATGGGGACCAACAAAATGTCCCCGTTGGTCAAATGTTAGTTTGTTTACCATTCTTGTGACAAGAATAGTTGAACACGTCCACGCATATAAAATGGTCTTCATCTCTTGAAATGAACACAATATAATTATCACGTTCCAGAGAAGAGAGGGAGAGAGAGAGAGAGGAGGGGGAGGCCAGGGAGAGAGAGAGGGAGGGAGGCCAGGGAGAGAGAGTGAGAGTGAGAGAGCGCAAGAGAGGGAGGGAGGCCAGGGAGAGAGAGAGAGAGGGAGGGAGAGAGGGAGAGAGAGAGGGAGGGAGGCCAGGGAGAGAGAGTGAGGGAGGGAGAGAGAGAGAGAGTGAGAGAGCGCAAGAGAGGGAGGGAGGCCAGGGAGAGAGAGAGAGAGGGGGAGGAGAGAGGGAGAGAGAGAGGGAGGGAGGCCAGGGAGAGAGAGTGAGGGAGGGAGAGAGAGAGAGAGCGAGAGAGCGCAAGAGAGGGAGGGAGGCCAGGGAGAGAGAGAGAGAGAGCGCGAGAGAGGGAGGGAGGCCAGGGAGAGAGTGAGGGAGGGAGGGAAGCAGGAAGACTGATTAGGAAATGTGTGATAAACAGATAGCGAAATGAAGAGGAGAGAGAGTTAGACGTCGCTCTCTGCTGAGACGGAGTTGGTGAAAGAATGTAAGAATGTGGGTTTCTGAGTCCCACTGTGAAAATGTAGGTCAGAGTTACACACTTCACACCAGTGTTAAGTCCTTTCCTGTCTGGTGATGTCACCCGGCAGATCAAAACTCCATCCCACCAAAACAGGCAGTGGTTCTAAACAGCTGTTCCACTAGAAGGGCATCATCATCATCATCAACTTCACAGTATCATTCCACCCTCATAGTGTGGAAATACATATAAAACACAGGGAATTCACGTTTATGTCTGCACTGGGCCTTTAATAGTTTTTGCTATTTCAAGAATGTAGGCTAATATCTGATGGAAAATACCTCTGTGTGTGTGTGTGTGTGTGTGTGTGAGGGGGGGGGGGGGGGGTTGAATGCAACACTAGGCAGCCTACCTTCCGAAGTCGCTCTGGGGAGAACTCGAGACCGACCACGAAGAGAGTGAAGAACACTCCCAACTCTCCCAGCGTTTCTACCTGCACCATAGACTGCACAGAGATACATTACTCTCTCTCACACAGGCAGACACACAGACAGGCAGGCAGACACACAGACAGGCAGACACACAGACAGACAGACACACAGACAGACAGGCAGGCAGACAGAGGCAGACAGAGGCAGACAGACAGGCAGAGAGACAGACAGACAGGCAGACAGAGGCAGACAGGCAGAGAGACAGACAGAAAGACAGGCAGACAGGCAGACAGAGGCAGACAGACAGACAGAGAGACAGGCAGACACTGTTGCATGTCTCACCTTGATGCTGTTGAGTCCAGAGGGACCCAGGAGGACTCCACAGACGATGTAACCAAACATGGGGGGCAGGCCCATCATAGTGCACAGCCAACCACATGGCAGAGACAGCATCACTACGGAGACCAGGTCCTGACCAGCCAATCACAGACAACAGGACAGGACACCACAGGGACACAGATTAGAATTGTGCAAAATTGTAATTTCATTTGAAGACCCATTTGGTCACATTACAGTTGGAGTCTCAGGACAGTCTTCATATAGTCAGATTACAGCTGGAGTCTCAGGACAGTCTTCATATAGTCAGATTACAGCTGGAGTCTCAGGACAGTCTTCATATGGTCAGATTACAGCTGGAGTCTCAGGACAGTCTTCATATGGTCAGATTACAGCTGGAGTCTCAGGACAGTCTTTATATAGTCAGATTATAGCTGGAGTCTCAGGACAGTCTTCATATAGTCAGATTACAGCTGGAGTCTCAGGACAGTCTTCATATGGTCAGATTACAGCTGGAGTCTCAGGACAGTCTTCATGTAGTCAGATTACAGCTGTAGTCTCAGGACAGTCTTCATATAGTCAGATTACAGCTGGAGTCTCAGGACAGTCTTCATATGGTCAGATTACAGCTGGAGTCTCAGGACAGTCTTCATGTAGTCAGATTACAGCTGGAGTCTCAGGACAGTCTTCATATGGTCAGATTACAGCTGGAGTCTCAGGACAGTCTTCATATAGTCAGATTACAGCTGGAGTCTCAGGACAGTCTTCATATGGTCAGATTACAGCTGGAGTCTCAGGACAGTCTTCATATAGTCAGATTACAGCTGGACTCAGGACATTCTTCATATGGTCAGATTACAGCTGGAGTCTCAGGACAGTCTTCATATGGTCAGATTACAGCTGGACTCATAGGACAGTCTTCATATAGTCAGATTACAGCTGGAGTCTCAGGGCAGTCTTCATATAGTCAGATTACAGCTGGAGTCTCAGGACAGTCTTCATATAGTCAGATTACAGATGGAGTCTCAGGACAGTCTTCATATAGTCAGATTACAGCTGGAGTCTCAGGACAGTCTTCATATGGTCAGATTACAGCTGGAGTCTCAGGACAGTCTTCATATAGTCAGATTACAGCTGGAGTCTCAAGACAGTCTTTATATGGTCAGATTACAGTTGGAGTCTCAGGACAGTCTTTATATAGTCAGATTACAGTTGGAGTCTCAGGACAGTCTTCATATAGTCAGATTACAGCTGGACTCAGGACAGTCTTCATATGGTCAGATTACAGCTGGAGTCTCAGGACAGTCTTCATATAGTCAGATTACAGCTGGACTCAGGACAGTCTTCATATGGTCAGATTACAGCTGGAGTCTCAGGACAGTCTTCATATAGTCCGATTACAGCTGTAGTCTCAGGACAGTCTTCATATAGTCAGATTACAGCTGGACTCAGGACAGTCTTCATATAGTCAGATTACAGCTGGACTCAGGACAGTCTTCATATAGTCAGATTACAGCTGGAGTCTCAGGACAGTCTTCATATAGTCAGATTACAGCTGGAGTCTCAGGACAGTCTTCATATAGTCAGATTACAGCTGGAGTCTCAGGACAGTCTTCATATGGTCAGATTACAGCTGGAGTCTCAGGACAGTCTTCATATAGTCAGATTACAGCTGGAGTCTCAGGACAGTCTTCATATAGTCAGATTACAGCTGGAGTCTCAGGACAGTCTTCATATGGTCAGATTACAGCTGGAGTCTCAGGACAGTCTTCATATAGTCAGATTACAGCTGGAGTCTCAGGACAGTCTTCATATAGTCAGATTACAGCTGGAGTCTCAGGACAGTCTTCATATGGTCAGATTACAGCTGGAGTCTCAGGACAGTCTTCATATAGTCAGATTACAGCTGGAGTCTCAGGACAGTCTTCATATGGTCAGATTACAGCTGGAGTCTCAGGACAGTCTTCATATAGTCAGATTACAGCTGGAGTCTCAGGACAGTCTTCATATGGTCAGATTACAGCTGGAGTCTCAGGACAGTCTTCATATGGTCAGATTACAGCTGGACTTCAGGACAGTCTCAGGACAGTCTTCATATGGTCAGATTACAGCTGGAGTCTCAGGACAGTCTTCATATAGTCAGATTACAGCTGGAGTCTCAGGACAGTCTTCATATAGTCAGATTACAGCTGGAGTCTCAGGACAGTCTTCATATAGTCAGATTACAGCTGGAGTCTCAGGACAGTCTTCATATGGTCAGATTACAGCTGGAGTCTCAGGACAGTCTTCATATAGTCAGATTACAGCTGGAGTCTCAGGACAGTCTTCATATGGTCAGATTACAGCTGGAGTCTCAGGACAGTCTTCATATAGTCAGATTACAGCTGGAGTCTCAGGACAGTCTTCATATAGTCAGATTACAGCTGGAGTCTCAGGACAGTCTTCATATGGTCAGATTACAGCTGGAGTCTCAGGACAGTCTTCATATAGTCAGATTACAGCTGGAGTCTCAGGACAGTCTTCATATGGTCAGATTACAGCTGGAGTCTCAGGACAGTCTTCATATAGTCAGATTACAGCTGGAGTCTCAGGACAGTCTTCATATAGTCAGATTACAGCTGGACTCAGGACAGTCTTCATATAGTCAGATTACAGCTGGAGTCAGGACAGTCTTCATATAGTCAGATTACAGCTGGAGTCTCAGGACAGTCTTCATATAGTCAGATTACAGCTGGAGTCTCAGGACAGTCTTCATATGGTCAGATTACAGCTGGAGTCTCAGGACAGTCTTCATATAGTCAGATTACAGCTGGAGTCTCAGGACAGTCTTCATATAGTCAGATTACAGCTGGAGTCTCAGGACAGTCTTCATATGGTCAGATTACAGCTGGAGTCTCAGGACAGTCTTCATATAGTCAGATTACAGCTGGAGTCTCAGGACAGTCTTCATATAGTCAGATTACAGCTGGAGTCTCAGGACAGTCTTCATATAGTCAGATTACAGCTGGAGTCTCAGGACAGTCTTCATATGGTCAGATTACAGCTGGAGTCTCAGGACAGTCTTCATGTAGTCAGATTACAGCTGGAGTCTCAGGACAGTCTTCATATGGTCAGATTACAGCTGGAGTCTCAGGACAGTCTTCATATAGTCAGATTACAGCTGGAGTCTCAGGACAGTCTTCATATGGTCAGATTACAGCTGGAGTCTCAGGACAGTCTTCATATAGTCAGATTACAGCTGGACTCAGGACATTCTTCATATGGTCAGATTACAGCTGGAGTCTCAGGACAGTCTTCATATGGTCAGATTACAGCTGGACTCATAGGACAGTCTTCATATAGTCAGATTACAGCTGGAGTCTCAGGACAGTCTTCATATAGTCAGATTACAGCTGGAGTCTCAGGACAGTCTTCATATAGTCAGATTACAGCTGGAGTCTCAGGACAGTCTTCATATGGTCAGATTACAGCTGGAGTCTCAGGACAGAGAGAGAGATATAGTCAGATTACAGCTGGAGTCTCAGGACAGTCTTCATATGGTCAGATTACAGCCGGAGTCTCAGGACAGTCTTCATATAGTCAGATTACAGCTGGAGTCTCAGGACAGTCTTTATATGGTCAGATTACAGTTGGAGTCTCAGGACAGTCTTTATATAGTCAGATTACAGTTGGAGTCTCAGGACAGTCTTCATATAGTCAGATTACAGCTGGACTCAGGACATTCTTCATATGGTCAGATTACAGCTGGAGTCTCAGGACAGTCTTCATATGGTCAGATTACAGCTGGAGTCTCAGGACAGTCTTCATATAGTCAGATTACAGCTGGAGTCTCAGGGCAGTCTTGGGCTATAGTCAGATTACAGCTGGAGTCTCAGGACAGTCTTGAGTCAGATTACAGCTGGAGTCTCAGGACAGTCTTCCATGGTCAGATTACAGCTGGAGTCTCAGGACAGTCTTCATATAGTCAGATTACAGATGGAGTCTCAGGACAGTCTTCATAGTCAGATTACAGCTGGAGTCTCAGGACAGTCTTCATATGGTCAGATTACAGCTGGAGTCTCAGGACAGTCTTCATATAGTCAGATTACAGCTGGAGTCTCAGGACAGTCTTCATATAGTCAGATTACAGCTGGAGTCTCAGGACAGTCTTCATATGGTCAGATTACAGCTGGAGTCTCAGGACAGTCTTCATAGTCAGATTACAGCTGGAGTCTCAGGACAGTCTTCATGTAGTCAGATTACAGCTGGAGTCTCAGGACAGTCTTCATATGGTCAGATTTCAGCTGGAGTCTCAGGACAGTCTTCATATAGTCAGATTACAGCTGGAGTCTCAGGACAGTCTTCATATGGTCAGATTACAGCTGGAGTCTCAGGACAGTCTTCATATAGTCAGATTACAGCTGGACTCAGGACATTCTTCATATGGTCAGATTACAGCTGGAGTCTCAGGACAGTCTTCATATGGTCAGATTACAGCTGGACTCATAGGACAGTCTTCATATAGTCAGATTACAGCTGGAGTCTCAGGGCAGTCTTCATATAGTCAGATTACAGCTGGAGTCTCAGGACAGTCTTCATATAGTCAGATTACAGCTGGAGTCTCAGGACAGTCTTCATATAGTCAGATTACAGCTGGAGTCTCAGGACAGTCTTCATATAGTCAGATTACAGCTGGAGTCTCAGGACAGTCTTCATATAGTCAGATTACAGCTGGAGTCTCAGGACAGTCTTCATATAGTCAGATTACAGCTGGAGTCTCAGGACAGTCTTCATATGGTCAGATTACAGCTGGAGTCTCAGGACAGTCTTCATATAGTCAGATTACAGCTGGACTCAGGACAGTCTTCATATAGTCAGATTACAGCTGGACTCAGGACAGTCTTTATATGTATAGGACCATTAGTGTTCAGGGGTTAAAGTTGGTACTGACCTTGATGAAGTGTTGATCGGAGCGGGGCATGGTGGAGTCTCTGGGCTTGGTCAGAACATACTGGTTGTTCTGGGAGTCGATGAGCATGCTCAGCCCCACGTCGTCCTCCACCTCTCCACCTCTCCTTGACGCGTTCCTTCTTCTTTTCCCTCCGTCTTCCTCCTCCTCCTCCACTCTCAGCACCGCCTCCACGTTGGCTACGTGCACTCCATTCATCTGATCACAATCCTGATAATAACTCTACTGGTATAGCCTTTAATACAATACATAACAGCCCCAACGCAGCACATCAGGGCCTGTCTTTATACAGCCTCTCAGACTGCTGATCTGGGATCAGGTCCTCCCTGTCCAAACAGTCTGATTCATTATGCTCTAAAAGGGAGACTGATCCTAGATCAGCACTCCTATTCTGACCCGTTTGTCGTCAAAGACGTTGTCCACCATATGACCTATGTTTGTTGTTGTTGTTGATGAACCTGTTTATTGTTGTCCTCTATGACCTATGTTTGTTGTTGTTGTTGATGAACCTGTTTATTGTTGTCGAAGGCGTGGTCCTGGAATGGTATCAAAGATATGAACTATGTGTTGTTGTTGTTGATGAACCTGTTTATTGTTGTCCTCTATAGGCGTGGTTTGATGTCTGTTATTGTTCCTCCAGATGAACCAGTCTCCTGACGTCCTCGAGGATCTCATCCAGAACATGGACAGGGTCTTGTTCTGGGCCAGGGCACTCTTCACAGCCTCCACCTGGTGCTTCTCTGCTGCTACCAGCTCTACATACTCCTGCTGAACCTGAACACAGACAGAGAGGAGAGGCAGAGACAGAGAAACTAGACAGAGGTTGCAGAGAAGAGAGACAGAGAGAGAGAGACAGAGAGAGAGAGAAACAGACAGAGATTGTTGAAACAGACAGAGAGAGAGAGAGAAACAGACAGAGAGAGAGAGAGAGAGAAACAGACAGAGACAGAGAAACAGACAGAGAAAGAGACAGAGAGAAACAGACAGAGAGAAAGAGACAGAGAGAGAAAGAGACAGAGAGAAACAGACAGAGAGAAACAGACAGAGAGAAACAGACAGAGAGAAACAGACAGAGAGAAACAGACAGAGAGAAAGAGACAGAGAGAAACAGACAGAGAGAAAGAGACAGAGAGAAAGAGACAGAGAGAAACAGACAGAGAAAGAGACAGAGAAAGCACAGAAAGTCAGACATAGATGGGCAGAAAAAGGCTGTCAGACCAATAATTTATACATACACTAGATGAACAACAGGGGGCGCTGTGTTGAAGCCATCGCCCCTCCATCTTGACACCCCCCCGCCGGTGTACAAAATATTGTGGAGCCATAGAAATGCATGTATTAATGTCTACATGCCGACTTTCACATTATATTATGTGTGATAAACATAAACATTAAAAATGAAAAAAATATGGAAAATGTTTTTCCTTAATAAAGTATATATATTTTTGAAAGTTCTAAATGTTATTGTCCCCACTGCAAAAATGTTTTTAAAATGCATGTAGTTTTGTCCAGACAGACACAAACACAGCCATATATATTAGGCAAACACACACACGCACACACGCACACACACACACACACGGATCTGGCCTCCACAGATAGCAGTGTATTTTGCAGAGTAATGCTGTGCCCCACTTGCCCCTGCTCTGGCTCATCCAATCAGAGATAAGAGTTATAGCCTCTCCAGCTGGTCAGAATGCAGAACCTTTCTGCCCGGCTGTTACCACGGAGACCGACTAATCACATTCACTACCTTCCTATCAAAACCAAGTTTCTCCTCTCCTCACCTCCTGCTCTCATCACCTTAATGGCTGCTCTGCTCCTCCTGCCCTCATCTTAATGGCTGCTCTGCTCCTCCTGCTCTCATCTTAATGGCTGCTCTGCTCCTCCTGCTCTCCTCACCTTAATGGCTGCTCTGCTCCTCCTGCCCTCATCTTAATGGCTGCTCTGCTCCTCCTGCTCTCCTCACCTTAATGGCTGCTCTGCTCCTCCTGCCCTCATCTTAATGGCTGCTCTGCTCCTCCTGCCCTCACCTTAATGGCTGCTCTGCTCCTCCTGCTCCCTCACCTTAATGGCTGCTCTGCTCCTCCTGCCCTCACCTTAATGGCCGCTCTGCTCCTCCTGCCCTCACCTTAATGGCTGCTCTGCTCCTCCTGCCCTCACCTTAATGGCTGCTCTGCTCCTCCTGCCCTCACCTTAATGGCTGCTCTGCTCCTCCTGCCCTCACCTTAATGGCTGCTCTGCTCCCCCTGCCCTCACCTTAATGGCTGCTCTGCACCTCCTGCCCTCACCTTAATGGCTGCTTCTCTGAGGGCCTCCAGTCTCTGACGGCTGCTTTCCTTCATGTTGACCACGTCCCTGTAGTCTCCCTGCAGCGCCCTCTGCAGGCCCACCACCGCCTGGAAGACTGAGCGTTCGCTCTCATTCAGCTCCTTCTGGAACACCTCCAGAGTGTGAACCTGGACGGGGGAGAGAGAAGAGAGAGGACACTAGACTAGGACCCTTGGACGGGGGAGAGAGAAGAGAGAGGACACTAGACTAGGACCCTTGGACGGGGGAGAGAGAAGAGAGAGGACACTAGACTAGGACCCTTGGACGGGGGAGAGAGAAGAGAGAGACACTGGACCCTTTGGGGAGAGAGCAGAGAGAGGACACTAGACTAGGACCCTTGGACGGGGGATCCAGAGAAGAGAGAGGACACTAGACTAGGACCCTTGGACAGGGGAGAGAGAAGAGAGAGGACACTAGACTAGGACCCTTCTGTACACCATGCACCAGGAAGCTGTGGGCACCTTACGGGGTAGACCGGGCTCGTGGTAATGACAGGAGTGGAATCAGTGGAATGCTATCAAATACATCAAACACATGGTTTCCATGGTTTCCAGGTGTTTGATGCCATTCTATTTGTGCCGTCCCAGTCATTATCATTATTATTATTATTATTGAACACAACCAGGAACACATCCTGGAACACAACCAGGAACACAACCAGGAACACATCCTGGAACACAACCAGGAACACATCCTGGAACACAACCTGGAACACATCCTGGAACACATCCAGGAACACATCCTGGAACACAACCTGGAACACATCCTGGAACACAACCTGGAACACATCCTGGAACACAACCTGGAACACAACCAGGAACACAACCAGGAACACATCCAGACTGTGCACTTGGCAGACATGGGACAGAGAAGGTAAGATGGGTGAGACCAGGGCTGCACCAGGTAAGATGGGTGAGACCAGGGCTGCACCAGGTAAGATGGGTGAGACCAGGATTGCACCAGGTAAGATGGGTGAGACCAGGGCTGCACCAGGTAAGATGGGTGAGACCAGGGCTGCACCAGGTAAGATGGGTGAGACCAGGGCTGCACCAGGTAAGATGGGTGAGACCAGGGTTGCACCAGGTAAGATGGGTGAGACCAGGATTGCACCAGGTAAGATGGGTGAGACCAGGGTTGCACCAGGTAAGATGGGTGAGACCAGGGTTGCACCAGGTAAGATGGGTGAGACCAGGGTTGCACCAGGTAAGATGGGTGAGACCAGGGCTGCACCAGGTAAGATGGGTGAGACCAGGGTTGCACCAGGTAAGATGGGTGAGACCAGGGTTGCACCAGGTAAGATGGGTGAGACCAGGGCTGCACCAGGTAAGATGGGTGAGACCAGGGCTGCACCAGGTAAGATGGGTGAGACCAGGGCTGCACCAGGTAAGATGGGTGAGACCAGGGCTGCACCAGGTAAGATGGGTGAGACCAGGGCTGCACCAGGTAAGATGGGTTGCACCAGGTAAGATGGGTGAGACCAGGGCTGCACCAGGTAAGATGGGTGAGACCAGGGTTGCACCAGGTAAGATGGGTGAGACCAGGGTTGCACCAGGTAAGATGGGTGAGACCAGGGTTGCACCAGGTAAGATGGGTGAGACCAGGGTTGCACCAGGTAAGATGGGTGAGACCAGGGTTGCACCAGGTAAGATGGGTGAGACCAGGGCTGCACCAGGTAAGATGGGCTGCACCAGGTAAGATGGGTGAGACCAGGGCTGCACCAGGTAAGATGGGTGAGACCAGGGCTGCACCAGGTAAGATGGGTGAGACCAGGGTTGCACCAGGTAAGATGGGTGAGACCAGGGTTGCACCAGGTAAGATGGGTGAGACCAGGGCTGCACCAGGTAAGATGGGTGAGACCAGGGCTGCACCAGGTAAGATGGGTGAGACCAGGGCTGCACCAGGTAAGATGGGTGAGACCAGGGCTGCACCAGGTAAGATGGGTGAGACCAGGGTTGCACCAGGTAAGATGGGTGAGACCAGGGTTGCACCAGGTAAGATGGGTGAGACCAGGGTGGCACCAGGTAAGATGGGTGAGACCAGGGGCACCAGGTAAGATGGGTGAGACCAGGGTTGCACCAGGTAAGATGGGTGAGACCAGGGTTGCACCAGGTAAGATGGGTGAGACCACTGCACCAGGTAAGATGGGTGAGACCAGGGCACCAGGTAAGATGGGTGAGACAGGGCTGCACCAGGAAGATGGGTGAGACCAGGGTTGCACCAGGTAAGATGGGTGAGACCAGGGCTGCACCAGGTAAGAGGTAAGATGAGACCAGGGTGCACCAGGTAAGATGGGTGAGACCAGGGCTGCACCAGGTAAGATGGGTGAGACCAGGCTGCACCAGGTAAGATTGAGACACAACCAGGGGTGAGACCAGGGCTGTGCACCAGGTAAGATGGGTGAGACCAGGGCTGCACCAGGTAAGATGGGTGAGACCAGGGCTGCACCAGGTAAGATGGGTGAGACCAGGGTTGCACCAGGTAAGATGGGTGAGACCAGGTTGCACCAGGTAAGATGGGTGAGACCAGGGTTGCACCAGGTAAGATGGGTGAGACCAGGGTTGCACCAGGTAAGATGGGTGAGACCAGGGTTGCACCAGGTAAGATGGGTGAGACCAGGGTTGCACCAGGTAAGATGGGTGAGACCAGGGTTGCACCAGGTAAGATGGGTGAGACCAGGGTTGCACCAGGTAAGATGGGTGAGACCAGGGCTGCACCAGGTAAGATGGGTGAGACCAGGGTTGCACCAGGTAAGATGGGTGAGACCAGGGTTGCACCAGGTAAGATGGTGAGGAACCAGGGATGGGTGCACCAGGTAAGATGGGTGAGACCAGGGTTGCACCAGGTAAGATGGGTGAGACCAGGGTTGCACCAGGTAAGATGGGTGAGACCAGGGTTGCACCAGGTAAGATGGGTGAGACCAGGGATGGGTGAGACCAGGGCTGCACCAGGTAAGATGGGTGAGACCAGGGCTGCACCAGGTAAGATGGGTGAGACCAGGGTTGCACCAGGTAAGATGGGTGAGACCAGGGTTGCACCAGGTAAGATGGGTGAGACCAGGGTTGCACCAGGTAAGATGGGTGAGACCAGGGTTGCACCAGGTAAGATGGGTGAGACCAGGGTTGCACCAGGTAAGATGGGTGAGACCAGGGTTGCACCAGGTAAGATGGGTGAGACCAGGGCTGCACCAGGTAAGATGGGTGAGACCAGGGCTGCACCAGGTAAGATGGGTGAGACCAGGGCTGCACCAGGTAAGATGGGTGAGACCAGGGCTGCACCAGGTAAGATGGGTGAGACCAGGGTTGCACCAGGTAAGATGGGTGAGACCAGGGCTGCACCAGGTAAGATGGGTGAGACCAGGGCTGCACCAGGTAAGATGGGTGAGACCAGGGTTGCACCAGGTAAGATGGGTGAGACCAGGGCTGCACCAGGTAAGATGGGTGAGACCAGGGCTGCACCAGGTAAGATGGGTGAGACCAGGGTTGCACCAGGTAAGATGGGTGAGACCAGGGCTGCACCAGGTAAGATGGGTGAGACCAGGGTTGCACCAGGTAAGATGGGTGAGACCAGGGCTGCACCAGGTAAGATGGGTGAGACCAGGGTTGCACCAGGTAAGATGGGTGAGACCAGGGGTAAGATGCACCAGGTAAGATGGGTGAGACCAGGGCTGCACCAGGTAAGATGGGTGAGACCAGGGCTGCACCAGGTAAGATGGGTGAGACCAGGGTTGCACCAGGTAAGATGGGTGAGACCAGGGTTGCACCAGGTAAGATGGGTGAGACCAGGGTTGCACCAGGTAAGATGGGTGAGACCAGGGCTGCACCAGGTAAGATGGGTGAGACCAGGGCTGCACCAGGTAAGATGGGTGAGACCAGGGCTGCACCAGGTAAGATGGGTGAGACCAGGGCTGCACCAGGTAAGATGGGTGAGACCAGGGCTGCACCAGGTAAGATGGGTGAGACCAGGGCTGCACCAGGTAAGATGGGTGAGACCAGGGCTGCACCAGGTAAGATGGGTGAGACCAGGGTTGCACCAGGTAAGATGGGTGAGACCAGGGCTGCACCAGGTAAGATGGGTGAGACCAGGGCTGCACCAGGTAAGATGGGTGAGACCAGGGCTGCACCAGGTAAGATGGGTGAGACCAGGGCTGCACCAGGTAAGATGGGTGAGACCAGGGCTGCACCAGGTAAGATGGGTGAGACCAGGGTTGCACCTCAATATTCTAAAGTACGTTCCTCTCCTTTATTTACACACATCTGGATGCTAAGAGTCGTTTTAGAATGTCAGTTTTGACTAAACAGTGGCTTGGTCACATGGGTTCAGTTATGTTTACTAACATATTACTCCAGAGGAAGGTTCAGGTCAGAGGTGGGGTCAGGGCAGTGCTGGACTTGGTGCTGGTACTGTTTATATTTAGGTGCAGGAGCTCCACAACACTTCTGAGCTAATATTCTATTGAGCAGTGGTTCCCAACCAGGGGTACTTGGCCTATCCACACGGGGTACTTGGCCTTTCCACACTGGGTACTTGGCCTATCCACATGGGGTACTTGGCCTATCCACACGGGGTACTTGGCCTATCCACACGGGGTACTTGGCCTATCCACATGGGGTACTTGGCCTATCCACACGGGGTACTTGAGGAGACACATGAGGTAATAGGCCGACTGGTAAATGCAGGAGGGGATACTTCAGGGGTACTCCGGTAACAGTAACTGAAAAAAGTTGGGAGCCACTGCTATAACGGTGGAGGAGCTCCAGCAGTAGAAGTGCCGCTACTCAGCTCAGGTGAGCTCCTGTCCAAGTTAAGCACTGGGTGAGGGTGAGATGGGGTTAAAAAGCTCACCTGGAAAGTCTCTCTAATAACGAGGTAATAACAAGTTATTAGGCTCTCTAATAACAAGTTAGTCTCTCTAATAACAAAGTAATAACAAGTTATTATGCGCTCTAATAAATAAGGTAATAACAAGTTATTAGTCTCTCTAATACCAAGGCAATAACAAGTTATTAGTCTCTCTAATAACAAGGCAATAACAAGTTATTAGTCTCTCTAATAACAAGGTAATAACCATATTGAGCCAAAAATAGTTAGATTGACCTAGAGGTAGGGTCCGTTAGGATTAGGGTCAGGGTATGGAGCTAAACGGTCCATTTTACTCTGGCGCCCACCTGGAAGAGTCTCTCTGGGTCTGAGAGGGAGTGGTCTCGCCCCACAGCGACTGCAGCCACAGCTAGCTTCTTAATGGCCGTGTTCTTCTGTCGGATGAGGCTGCCCAGGCGCCGGCAGTTATCAGACACCCAGCTCCAAGCGTGCTTGGCCACAGCACTCCTGCCCCGATGCAGCTTGATGGCATGCTGAGCTACCTGCTCACGCTGCAGCGCCCCGACAAGGCCAAGGCACAGCACCGCACACACAACCCGCATCCAACCTACTACTGCTGCTGCCCCTTCAGAGAGAGAGAGAGGGAGAGGGGCAGAGAGGGAGAGGGGGGCAGAGAGAGAGAGAGAGAGGGGGCAGAGACGGGGAGAGAGAGAGAGAGAGAGAGAGAGAGAGAGAGAGAGAGAGAGAGAGAGAGGCAGAGAGAGGGGGGGGGAGGGGGAGAGAGGGGCAGAGAGGGAGAGAGGGAGGGGGCAGAGACGGAGAGAGAGAGGGAGAGGGGCAGAGAGGGAGAGGGGGCAGAGGGAGAGGGGGCAGAGAGGGAGGGGGGCAGAGAGGGAGAGGGGGCAGAGATGGAGGGAGAGAGAGAGAGAGAGAGAGAGAGAGGCAGAGGTCAGTAGGAGGGAGAGAGAGAGAGAGAGAGAGAGAGAGAGAGGAGAGAAAAGAAAGACTATGAGCAGGAATGGAGAGAATAAAGACTATGGACTGAGAGAGGCTGGTGGCAGACAGGAGAAGAGAAAGGCTATGACAACAAACCCAACATATGGATGTTTCCCAGCCAGCGGAATCACCAGAGAGGTTAGTTCCATAGAGAGGATGGGGCGGGGCTCATACCTGCTCAGGAACAACTACTTGATGAGGCACACCTGTATCCAGTGACCTATATCCTTCAAGAACACATCTCACCTGACTTACCTGCCTCACCACACACAGCTGACAGCCCGAGCTAGCTCCGGGAAGAAGCAGGTCACGCCACACTGAGTCAACAATAAAATGGAGGCCAAAGACTGCAGAAATGGTTTTACCATTTACCATTTTAAAAAAAAAAGTTTATAATTTATACTAGCAGCAAAGTACCTTTGTGTACATGGGTCAGGGTTAGTTATGTTTATATTCCAGACACCTCCTATGTCCCTCCTCATGCGCAGTTCAGGGTTGAATCAGCTACTCCTACTGACCTGTGTTGATCAATGAGACCACTGTTCATGAAGGTGTAGACACACACAGGCTTATGGAATACAATTATTTCCAAGATCACTGAATAATGAAAACCATCCGTAACAACACAAAACTAGCCAACAAGTATGTTGCATTAGCTGTGCAGTATCATTACATATTCATATGAAGTACAGAGACCATTCCTTCACTGGAGAGAGACAAAAAAGGTTGGAATTACAGCTGACAGTGTTCTGATCATGGTTTTAAATGTTGAATTACATATTCAGCAGGTACGCTATCTATTTTAAGCTTAAATTCGTGATAAATAAAATAGGTAAAATGTTAGACAGCTACCTACTAGCTAGTGTGCTACGTCGTCCTCTCTCAGTCCTAAACTCCACAGTAGAAGAGGGGAAACAATCGTGCTCTTGTAGTGCCACCCCTCCCCAATCGCCACATAGCTCTAGCCAACGTTGAGCCTTAGAGCAGGCATTCAACTACACACAGGGCGACAAACTTAATGCATTTCCAAGACCCCTTACGGTTGACCGCAACAAACGGCCTAGCTACGTCTGTCAGGTATGCATTTGAGTCAAATGTATTGTTCAATATTGCGCTATTGCTCTTTATAAATGACATTTGCGTGCCCGATGTTTTAGCAAGGTTGGATATGAATGCAGAAAGCTGTCAAACCTGCTCGCGCCTACTAGGTTAGCTTGATAATGGCTAATGCTAACTAACTAACGTTAGTACGGATCCGAACTTTTCAAACTATTTCAACATTGACAGTAAGCTCCACAAAATGAGAATTTGAAGTCGAATTTCTCGTAACATGTCAACAACATTTTAATCAAGTTGTTTGTGGTGAATTAAGTTTGCGATACCGTAAGAAAATGTTACATTGTAGTTATTTTTCACTTCACTTCCGAAACAAATCCCAACGATTGGTTGGATATCTGCGCGCATATCTGGGATATGTAGTTTTATCAAGTAGCGTTTTTCACAAGTAACTGCCCTTGGAAAAAATCTACACAGTTGTAAAGTTGTTTGACTGCTTTATTTAGCTACTGTACTAGCTCTAAAGACCATGAACATAAACTCATCACAGCTAGTCAATGGCATTGTGCAAGTACATTTTTACCTGCGATGAATCACATTATTTTACATAATTAACATTTTATGCAACTGTTTATTATGCATACAATGTCATCACTATCCATGTACAGGGTTATTAGGTTCAGAAGTGCACAGAACAAGGCCACAACTTGACCACGATCACTGATTATCCCAAGAACTACAAGTCCCAGTTTAGACCCTCAAACTTTACCTTGCGGTAGCGCTGACCTCCCGCGCAGGCGTACAAGGGGCATTGGGATATCAAGTTGGCCAAACAGAGGGTGATAAAATGGTAGGTAAGATCAAAAGGATAAACATAAACTAGTGAACAAACCCATGGTACGAAGTGTATAGCTGGAAATGTTTTGGGAGGCACGCTATGAAGCTCTCTATAACGGGGAAACGGGGTGTCCTCTGGCAGTGTCGCATTGCCAGTGTGTCGTTCACTGTTGCAATTTATGAGGGAAATGGAAGGTCAGTTGTTATTGTGGACACCCGCACTTGCGACTCTTACCTTTTTCCCTGGTTGGTATGTCGCCTTTGAGTTGGAACAGAGGGGCTGTCCGTGCGCGCTGGCGTGGGAACTGGGTCGCGGGAGAGGGCGCCGCCAATGCCCGCTACCATCGGGCGGGTCCAGAGCGAGAGGATAGGGTCAGGTCTGCAAGACGGGCGGGCAGTTGTCTTCTCACGATTATAGCCATCTCGCACTGCACCGACAGAGACACTCTGTTCTGATTCGAAGGGACTCCGTGGTCATGTACCAACCCCGCCGTTGTTTCTAGGAGCAAAACGTTTGTTGTTGTTTTTTCCACTCTGTGCCTTGCTCACGGTGATGAGTGATGTAATGCCCGCTGCCAGTGTGTGTTATTAATCCCGTTCCGTTATCGGTCCCGAGCACCGTTTAGATCACTGCAGAATGTTAACATCACGATCTGGTCATCCCGACACCGATGTATTTCCCGTTTCTAACGGATTGTCCCTCAGGCTCCCAAACATGCCATATGATTCTATATAGATGTATAATATTTTGGGGAGTGAAGAAAGTCCCGTTTCCAGTCAAAGGGATGGATTGAACAGAACACCAGTCATTGACTGGCAGAACTCAGACAAGCCTGTCTGTCTAAAGACGCTGTTCTGCAGAGAGAGATCGACCTGCTCCCCAACAGACAGTCACAGACTAGTCTCCGTAGTGGGGGATTTATCTGTCATGTTTCTGCTGCACCTGACCTGATGGCCTTAGCAGGAGACCTGAAGAGCAGTCTGTCGGGGGTCAAAGGTCGATGGATCACCTGCCTCTCTTTGTAGTCTTTGTAAATGTGTGTGTGTATGTATGTATATATATGTGTGTGTGTGTATGTATGTATGTATGTATGTGTATATATATGTGTGTGTGTGCACCTGTCTATCTCAACTGTGTGTGTCTCCTCTCCTGCAGCATAAGCTGAAGTCGTCTCAAAAGGACAAGGTTCGTCAGTTCATGACCTTTACCCAGTCTGGGGAGAGGACAGCTGTGTACTGCCTGACCCAGAATGACTGGAAACTAGAGGTGGCCACAGACAACTACTTCCAGAACCCCGACCTCTACTATAAAGAATCCATGAAAACCTCTGTGGACCGCAAGAAGCTAGAACAGCTCTACAACCGATACAAAGGTAAGAGAGCATGGTAGTGGGGGTGTAGTGTGTGTACTAGGGAGAGAGAGGATGGAAGAGGGGGTGTAGTGTGTGTACTGGGGAGAGAGGATGGTTGTGGGGGTGTAGTGTGTGTACTAGGAAGAGAGGATGGAAGAGGGGGTGTAGTGTGTGTACTGGGGAGAGAGGATGGTTGTGGGGGTGTAGTGTGTGTACTAGGGAGAGAGGATGGAAGAGGGGGTGTAGTGTGTGTACTGGGGAGAGAGGATGGAAGAGGGGGTGTAGTGTGTGTACTAGGGAGAGAGGATGGAAGAGGGGGTGTAGTGTGTGTACTAGGGACAGTGGATGGAAGAGGGGTGTAGTGTGTGTACTAGGGAGAGTGGATGGAAGAGGGGGTGTAGTGTGTGTACTAGGGAGAGGGGATGGAAGAGGGGGTGTAGTGTGTGTACTAAGGCACAGAGGATGGAAGAGGGGTGTAGTGTGTGTACTAAGGGGAGAAGATGGAAGAGGGGGTGTAGTGTGTGTACTAGGGAGAGAGGATGGAAGAGGGGGTGTGTGTGTACTAGGGAGAGAGGATGGAAGTGGGGGTGTAGTGTGTGTACTAAGGGAGAGAGGATGGAAGAGGGGGTGTAGTGTGTGTACTGGGGAGAGGGATGGAAGAGGGGGTGTAGTGTGTATTGGGGAGAGGGGATGGAAGGGGGGTGTACTGGGGAGAGGGGATGGAAGAGGGGGTGTAGGGTACTGGGGAGAGAGGGGGTGTAGTGTGTGTACTGGAGAGAGGGGATGGAAGAGGGGGTGTAGTGTGTGTACTGGGGAGAGGAGATGGGGGTGTAGTGTGTGTACTGGGGAGATGGGATGGAAGAGGGGGTGTGGTGTGTGTACTGAGGAGAGGAGAGAGGTGGAGAGTGTTAGGATCAGGTGTGTACTGGAGAGGGGAGAGGTGGAGAGTGTTAGGATCAGGTGTGTACTGGGGAGATGGGATGGAGGTGGAGAGTGTTAGGATCAGGTGTGTACTGGAGAGGGGAGAGGTGGAGAGTGTTAGAATCAGGTGTGTACTGGAGAGGGGAGAGGTGGAGAGTGTTAGGATCAGGTGTGTACTGGAGAGGGGAGAGGTGGAGAGTGTTAGGATCAGGTGTGTACTGGAGAGGGGAGAGGTGGAGAGTGTTGTTGTGTTGTTCCTCTCCAGACCCCCAGGATGTGTAATGTACCAGCTCTGTGTTGTAGTCCTGTCACAGTGTTGTTCCTCTCCAGACCCCCAGGATGTGTAATGTACCAGCTCTGTGTTGTAGTCCTGTCTCAGTGTTGTTGTGTTGTTCCTCTCCAGACCCCCAGGATGACAATAAGATCGGTATCGATGGGATCCAGCAGTTCTGTGATGACCTCACCCTGGACCCGGCCAGTAGGAGTGTTCTGGTGGTGGCCTGGAAGTTCCGTGCCGCCACACAGTGTGAGTTCAGCAGGAAGGAGTTCCTCGACGGCATGGCCGAGCTGGGGTGAGCTAGCTTTCTGTGATGTCATCTTTCTGCGCCACGCAGTTGTGTTCGCTGCTCAGTAGGATGGACATTTTGAATGAAAGCAAATGTTGTTATTGGACAACTAAACATTTTGAAATGGAGGTCGGGGCAGGTATTAGCTGGACTCCAATAAGAGTGTGTGTGTGTGTGTGTGTGTGTGTGTGTCTGTGTCTGTCTGTGTGTGTGTGTGTGTGCGCGCTCCCCCTAGCTGTGACAGTCCAGAGAAGCTGAAGGCTCTGCTCCCCAGACTAGAACAGGAAGTCAAAGACACGGCCAAGTTTAAAGACTTCTATCAGTTCACATTCAACTTCGCCAAGAACCCTGGACAGAAGGGACTAGGTACGTATTTCACATATCTATCTGGAGAAAAGCTCTGCACAGAGGTTCTGGTGAATGAATAGAGGTTCTGGTAAATGAACAGAGGTTCTGGTAAATGAATAGAGGTTCTGGTAAATGAACAGAGGTTCTGGTAAATGAACAGAGGTTCTGGTAAATGCACAGAGGTTCTGGTAAATGCACAGAGGTTCTGGTGAATGAACAGAGGTTCTGGTGAATGAATAGAGGTTCTGGTGAATGAACAGAGGTTCTGGTGAATGAACAGAGGTTCTGGTGAATATTGTGTCCAGACAGAGAGGTTTAGTCAAACCCTGGTTGGTCCAGCACTGTGTTTGAGGAGACGGCCTTTCACCCTGGTGTAGTTTTCCTAACCCTGGTGTTGAATTCCTCCTGGGGAACATTGGTAAATCACTATGGTGGTCTGGCATCAGTGGTGTAATGTAGTTCTGTCTCAGTCAGTACCAGCCCGGCAGCAAACAGGAAGAATGGCTTTTAGATGGAAAACAATGACTTGTCCTTCCAGGTAAGTGAAGAGCTCCCCCTTCACAAGACTGCCTCTAGTTGGACTACTGCTGTTCTGTGAGCCATGCTGAGGAGAGGGCCTGGAGTCTGACAGTTAGTGTACTGTTACTGTGTAATAACAGGTTTACGGACAGATCACCTATCAAGCTAAACAGAGACCAGGGTGGGTCCCAAATAGAGCTCTATTCCCTGCATAGTCACTACTTCTGACCAGAGCCCTATGGGCCCACTAGGGCACTATTTAGGGAACTCCCTGCATAGTCACTACTTCTGACCAGAGCCCTATGGGCCCACTAGTCCACTATTTAGGGAACTCCCTGCATAGTCACTACTTCTGACCAGAGCCCTATGGGCCCACTAGTGCACTATTTAGGGAACTGGGTACCATTTGAGACACCACCCAGGGGATTCCCTGGATGGGACCACTTTGTTCTGGTTGTTGTTTCTGCTGGTCTGTGTTGTTATGACGACCGGAGTGGGTGACCCAGCTAAGTTCCTGGAACAACAGTAGGGCCCTTTGTCAAAACTCACCTGACTGTAATGTTTCTCTCTCTCTCTCTCTCTCTGTCGGACACTGTAATGTCTCTCTCTCTCTCTGTAACTCTCTGTCAGACACTGTAATGTCTCTCTCTCTGTAACTCTCTGTCAGACACTGTAATGTCTCTCTCTCTGTAACTCTCTGTCAGACACTCTCTCTCTGTAACTCTCTGTCAGACACTGTAATGTCTCTCTCTCTGTAACTCTCTGTCAGACACTGTAATGTCTCTCTCTGTAACTCTCTGTCAGACACTGTAATGTCTCTCTCTCTGTAACTCTCTGTCAGACACTGTAATGTC